>NC_135232.1:1148364796-1148666796 GCF_051348905.1 Ranitomeya variabilis
TTTGTTATTTAAACCTGCTCTGGGCTTTAGTTCA
Source organism: Ranitomeya variabilis (assembly GCF_051348905.1). Taxonomy (NCBI): domain Eukaryota; kingdom Metazoa; phylum Chordata; class Amphibia; order Anura; family Dendrobatidae; genus Ranitomeya; species Ranitomeya variabilis. Next base: position 1,148,364,831 of record NC_135232.1, read on the forward strand.
TGCCAGCTGTCAATGTTCTTGGTTGGATTTGGTTCTCTCCTTGGATTTCTCATATGGCCTGTCCTTGTCAGCAAAAGATAAGTTTTTGCTAGTTCTTGTTTGTCCATTTGTTTGGAGTTTATTGCTCTGCAAATATGTCTCTTTTTGTCCAGCTTGTTACTATGTCATATTCAGGCTAGCTGGAAGCTCTGGGAAGCAGATTTGCCCCTCCACACCGTGAGTCGGTGTGGAGTTCATTTTTGTAAACTCTGCGTGGATTTTGTAGTTTTTAATACTGACCGCACAGTATCCTTTTTCTCTGTCTATCAAGTTTAGTATTGGCCTCCTTTGCTGAAATCTGATTTCATTTCTGTGTACGTCATTTCCCTCTCCACTCACAGTCAATATTTGTGGGGGGCTGTCTTTCCTTTGGGGGTTTTCTCTGAGGCAAGATAGCTTTCTATTTCTTACTTTAGGGGTAGTTAGTTCTTAGGCTGTGACGAGGTGTCTAGGGAGAGTCAGGAACATCCCACGGCTATTACTAGTGTTGTTAGGATTAGGAACTGCGGTCAGTAGAGATACCACCTCCTCAGAGCTCGTCCCATGTTGTGTTTTAGCCACCAGGTCATATCAGTGTGGCCTCTTAACCACCAGGTCATAACACCTCACCCCCCAAAAGAAATTCTGCAAATTCTGTGCTCCCAAATCCTAATGCCCCCATCTCTTCTGAGCCCCAGTGTACATACAGTGCCTACAAGTAGTATTCAACCCCCTGCAGATTTAGCAGGTTTACACATTTGGAATTAACTTGGCATTGTGACATTTGGACTGTAGATCAGCCTGGAAGTGTGAAATGCACTGCAGCAAAAAAGAATGTTATTTCTTTGTTTATTTTTTTTTTAAATTGGGAAAAGTCTTTTCAGAGGGTCATTTATTATTCAACCCCTCAACCCACCGGAATTCTGTTTGGTTCCCCTAAAGTATTAAGAAGTAGTTCAGGCACAAAGAACAATGAGCTTCACATGTTTGGATTAATTATCTCTTTTTCCAGCCTTTTCTGACTATTTAAGACCCTCCCCAAACTTGTGAACAGCACTCATACATGGTCAACATGGGAAAGACAAAGGAGCATTCCAAGGCCATCAGAGACAAGATCGTGGAGGGTCACAAGGCTGGCAAGGGGTACAAAACCCTTTCCAAGGAGTTGGGCCTACCTGTCTCCACTGTTGGGAGCATCATCCGGAAGTGGAAGGCTTATGGAACTACTGTTAGCCTTCCATGGCCTGGACAGCCTTTGAAAGTTTCCTCCTGTGCCGAGGCCAGGCTTGTCCGAAGAGTCAAGGCTAACCCAAGGACAACAAGGAAGGAGCTCCGGGAAGATCTCATGGCAGTGGGGACATTGGTTTCAGTCAATACCATAAGTAACGTACTCCACCGCAATGGTCTCCGTTCCAGACGAGCCCGTAAGGTACCTTTACTTTCAAAACGTCATGTCAAGGCTCGTCTACAGTTTGCTCATGATCACTTGGAGGACTCTGAGACTGACTGGTTCAAGGTTCTCTGGTCTGATGAGACCAAGATGGAGATCTTTGGTGCCAACCACACACGTGACGTTTGGAGACTGGATGGCACTGCATACGACCCCAAGAATACCATCCCTACAGTCAAGCATGGTGGTGGCAGCATCATGCTGTGGGGCTGTTTCTCAGCCAAGGGGCCTGGCCATCTGGTCCGCATCCATGGGAAGATGGATAGCACGGCCTACCTGGAGATTTTGGCCAAGAACCTCCGGTCCTCCATCAAGGATCTTAAGATGGGTCGTCATTTCATCTTCCAACAAGACAACGACCCAAAGCACACAGCCAAGAAAACCAAGGCCTGGTTCAAGAGGCAAAAAATCAAGGTGTTGCAGTGGCCTAGTCAGTCTCCTGACCTTAACCCAATTGAAAACTTGTGGAAGGAGCTCAAGATTAAAGTCCACATGAGACACCCAAAGAACCTAGATAACTTGGAGAAGATCTGCATGGAGGAGTGGGCCAAGATAACTCCAGAGACCTGTGCCGGCCTGATCAGGTCTTAGAAAAGACGATTATTAGCTGTAATTGCAAACAAAGGTTATTCCACAAAATATTAAACCTAGGGGTTGAATAATAATTGACCCACACTTTTATGTTTAAAATTTATAAAAATTTAACTGAGCAACAAAACTTTTTGGTTTGTAAGATTTATGCATCTGTTAATAAATCCTGCTCTTGTTTGAAGTTTGAAGGCTCTAACTTATTTGCATCTTATTAAACCTGCTAAATCTGCAGGGGGTTGAATACTACTTGTGGGCACTGTAAACTGCAGTTAGTGGCCACATGTTTGGCATTTCTGTAGTGAGAGCCTGCAAAATTTACAAGTGCATGAGCTGGGCAAAATGTACGGGAACTACAACGTTCTGGTCACTACAACGTTAGTTTGCAATTTTCACTCTAAAACATCCACTGCTACTTGTTTCTGGAAAACTACCATGTAATCAAAATCATCATAGATAACTTCCCAATGGGATATAATTTCCAACATGGGGTGACTTGAGGGGGGATTTTGTTCTTCTAGCACTTAGGGGCTCTGTATATGGAGTCCGCAAACTGTTATAGAAAATTCTGCGCTCTTGGATGCATCCTGTATAACAGTACTGCTTAGCCATATGGCAAGACTTGAGAGGAATGGAGCTCTATTTGCCAATAGTTTTCCCGAGTCTAGCCGTATGGCCAAGCCATATTGTACAGCCACAAATACAGCATTTCTGCATTCAACAAAAGTTGTGGGACAAATTTTGGTTTCATTTTTACCCATTTCCCAGTGTAAAAATGTAAAATCTGGGGATGAAACAAAATTTTGGCTGTTAAAATGTAATTATTTTTTCTTCACTGCCCAATGGCATAAAATTCTGTGACCCACCTGTGCTGTCAATATGATCACTGCACCCTGGCACCTCAGGGGCTCTGCCAAAGTGACATGGCATACTGAAACCAGCCCAGCAGAATGTGAACTCCAATATGGCGCTTATTCCCTTTCGAGCTTTGCACTGTGCAAAGTTTTAGCCACATAAGAGGTTTCGTCGTACTCAGGAGAAATTGCACAAAAAGTTTTGAGGTCCCTTTCTTTTGCTATCCTTGTGAAAATTAAAAATTGGGAAAAATTGTGGGAAAAATGTGATTTTTTTTATTTTTACATCTCTATGTTATAAACTTCTGTGAAGCAGCTGGAGGTTCAAGGTGCTCAACACAAATCTAGACGCATTCCTTGAGGGCTCTAGCTTCCAAAATGGTGTCACATGGCGTCTGCTAATTATTCCAGCAAATTTTGCATTCAAAAGGTCAAATGGTGCTCCTTCCCTTCCAAGCCCTGCTGTGCGCCCCAAGTAGTTCTCCTCCACAAATAGTTTATCAAATTGTACAACAAATCGTATGGTGCAATTTCTCCTGTTACCCTTGTAAAAATGAAAAATTTGGGGCTAAAAATCATTTTTGTGAGGAAAATTTGATTTTTTTTATTTTCACGAATCAATATTATAAACATCTGGGGGTTCAAGGTGCGCAGCACACATCTAGATAAGTTCCCTAAGGGGTCTAATTTCCAAAATGATGTCACTAGGGGGGGTTCCACTGTTTAGGCACATTAGGGGCTCTCCAAGCACATAATTATTCCAGCAAATTTTACATTCAAAAAGTCAAATGGCGCTCCTTCCCTTCCGCGCCTTGCTGTGTGCTCAAACAGTATTTTTTTCCCCACACATGAGGAAACTGCATGCTCGCCAAAAATTGTACAACAAATTTTGTGTCCATTTTTCCTGTTACCTTTGCAAAAATTAAAAAAATTGGGTCTAAAGTAAAATTTTGAGAAAAAAGTTACGTTCTTTTTTTTTTCAACATTCCAAAATTCCTGTGAAGCACCTGAAGGGTTAATAAACTTCTTGATTTGAGCACCTTGAGGGGTGCAGTTTTGAGACTGGTGTCACTTTTGGGTATTTTATGTCATATAGACCCCTCAAAGTCACTTTAAATATGATGTGATCCATAAAAAACGTTTTTTTTAATTTTGCTGGAAAAATGAGAAGTCGCTGGTCAACTTTTAACCCATATAGCTTCCGAACTAAAAATAATTATATTTAAAAAATTATGCTGATGTAAAGTAGACATGTGGGAAACGTTATTTATTGGCTATTTTGTGCGATGTGACTCTCTGCTTTAAAGGGCATAAAAATTAAAAGTTTCAACATTGTCTAAATGTTTGCCAAATTTCTGGAAGGTTTTGCAATTAAACACAAGTAGTGTTGAGCGATACCGTCCGATACTTGAAAGTATCGGTATCGGATAGTATCGGCCGATACCCGAAAAGTATCGGATATCGCCGATGCCGATACCCGATACCAATACAAGTCAATGGGACACCAAGTATCGGACGGTATCCTGTATGGTTCCCAGGGTCTGAAGGAGAGGAAACTCTCCTTCAGGCCCTGGGATCCATATTAATGTGTAAAATAAAGAATAAAAATAAAAAATATTGATATACTCACCTCTCCGACGTGACCGCCACGCGACCAATCACAGGCCGCGACGTCATCTAAGGACTTTCAAGCGCTCATTCTTATGAACGGAGGCTGGCGGTTACAACCAGGGCGCGTCAGAGGGTGAGTATATCAATATTTTTCATTTTTATTCTTTATTTTACACATTAATATCGATCCCGATACCGATTCCCGATACCACAAAAGTATCGGATCTCGGTATCGGAATTCCGATACCGCAAGTATCGGCCGATACCCGATACTTGCGGTATCGGAATGCTCAACACTAAACACAAGTCATATCAAAGAAATTTTACCACTATCATAAAGGACAATATGTCACAAAAAAAAACATTCTTAGAATCAATGGGATCTGTTGAAGAGTTCCCGAGTTATCACTTCATAAACTGACAGTGGTAAAAATTGGCCTTGTCATGTCATGAAGGTGCAAACAGCTTTTGGGGGCTGAAGGGGTTAACTGCAAAAAAAAAAAAAAGAATAGATATGTAGGGAATAGGGATGAGTGGATCCCGTGGATGTTCGGTTTCATCCAAACTTTTATTCATAGTTGAGTTCATGTAAAAAGAACTCTTCCGGGAGAAATCCGTTCTCGGAGTTCAGCAGCACCGGTAAGAACTCCGAACTTTACACCTTGGGTTTGATGATCTCTAGTAGAGAACTCCGTTTTGGTGGGATTTCTGTAAAACGTTTTGATTATTATAGTCTTTAAGTTGATTATTTTTTGGATGTAGATACGCACCTTCCAGTTACCTTCGTATTTTCCGCAACATTTCAGTAGGATGCCTGTCATTATAATGTCGTCATAAATAATACAAAATCATAGCGCGTACAATATGATGGGAGTTAAAAAAAACCTGGAAATATCAAACATTTAAGTATATATATATATATAGCTCCTGGGTACAGATATATAACAACAGATTATAAGGAAGTTGTGCCGAATTTTGAGGTCAAAAATCAGTTGAGAGAAGCTTAAAAAAAAGGCAAAAAAAAGTCACATCAGAAATAACTTAGGGCTTCCCAGTTTACTCATTCTGCAGCCAGAAAAGTGCAGGGAAATAAAGAGCTTATAAAAGACAAATGGTGCAAAATTTTAATAAAACCAATTACAATAAAATATTTTTGGCTCAAAATGTGCACGCATTTAAATAAAAATAAAAGCGCCCCTCTGTCTCTTTATGATTTCATTGTTATCACCGCAAGCGTAACAAAGTTACTATAAAACAAATCCATCTTTTATCCATTGCATTTAAAAAAAATACATAGAATATAAAAAAAAATGTAAAAATAACTTTTCATAACTGGTTCATGCTGTCTCCCAAAAATAGAGAATAAAATGCTAAAAATGATCAAAAAGTCATCATTAAAACTCCATCTAGAGTCTCTGCCCTCATACAGCTCTGTTGGTAGAAATATAAAAATGTCACAAAGGCGGAAACACAGAAAGTTTTTCTGTTCTTTAAAATAAAATTGTTTTTATTGTGCGAAAGTTGTAAAAAATAGAACACTGTAATGTCGCTATTGCTGTGATTACACTGTGCCGCCCTCAGAATAAAGTAACGTGTTATCGATACAGAATAGCAATATCAAATCCAAACTAAAAAATGTAGAGAAATTGCTGTTTTTTTCTTTCAAAATTTTTTTTGGGGAAAATACTTTTTATACATTATATCCAACCCAAAATGATGCCATTAAAAAGCACAACTCATGCCACAAAAGCAAGCACTGATACAGATATGTCGATACAACGTTATATCGGTATGGCGCTTGGAACTCGGTAATGAAAAAAACAATAAAAAGCTGAAAGCAGATTATTAACAGGGTGATATTATCTCTGAGACCCTTCACTGTCATGTACAAGCTTGTAACAGACCTTAAAAAAGCCGTCAAATCAGCCACAGAAAACCAACAGAAGTCCAATGTATTATCGATGGGGCGTTAGTTTCCCCAGACTGGTCAGCCCTCTTTCCACGTTATAACGCCCCTGCAGGAGTGATAACATAATTTGGACGATGCGGCCTTATTGCAAACTCATGCAAATCATGCAAAACAGTGAGCCCCTGAAGCTGCGAAGCGCATACCTGGCTAAAGAGGCGCAGTGGCGTCATTTTAACAACGCCACTGCGCCTCTTTAGCCAGGTATGCGCTTCGCAGCTTCAGGGGCTCACTGTTCCTGACCAGTTGGGTTGGAGGCCATGGGGCTACCTGGCAAGTTACAAGATAAGAAAAACATGTTGTAATTAATTCCCAAAATATCCATTATACACAAACCAGATCTAAATGGATGTAAAAATAAGTAAAAAAAAACTTTTACTTTTTGAATTTTTCCTCTATTTTTACACTTAAAATATATATTTCAGTGCAAGAATTTGTATGTGCTTTAGGCACAGATTGGGCAACTTCTGAGTTAGATATTTAGTTGTGTATGGTAGCCCTCTTCGATCTAAGGTGGACTGACTACTTAGGCTTCTTTCACACTTCAGTTGTTTGGCGTCAGTCTGCTCCGACATAGTGACAGATCAACGGATCCGTCACAATTGTTGAGAAAACGGTTCTAACAGATCCATTTTTTTGATGGATCCGTTACTTGGGGGTTGTCTGGGAAAAGTATCTACTTTTTGGAGCATGCGCAATTGAAAAAGCGGATTGGGGCGACGGATCCGCCGAAATGACAGTCTCGACAGATTCTCTGGAATGGTGGACGCAACGGATCCGTCGCGAACCGCCATTTCGGCTCAGACAAAAAACGTTATAATGTCCGTCAATGTCTAGACAACGTCTGCCAAATTTCGACGGAACGGACGACCATCCGCCACAATCCGTCGCTAATGCATGTCTATGGGAAATTAGCGGATCAGCCAAAAAAAAATGGCGGTTTCAGACTGACGCCAAAAGACTGAAGTGTGAAAGAGGCCTTAGTGCCCATATCTTCCCTTTCTTCTCTCCTTAGGTTACCTACAAAACAAAATGTCCTCCATTTTTCAGATAAGGCATTTTGATTTATATCGGACCCCCAATCCCATAATGCAAATTTGCAACTCCTTCTCCCCCCAAAAACTTCATTCTTCTCAACACCTTTCCTAATTGGGTGTCTCTATAATAAATGTGCCGGGTCCATTAATCTATCAGATACAAGTTAAGGTCATAAATAAATGACCCTCCTCTTATTAAATCCATTTACCCCATAAAAAAAAGTAATGGTTGTAAGATCCCCCCATCCTTGCCCATTTGTGAGTTCTCACTTGGCGAGGACGTTTCCGATTTCTCTGCTTTCCAGCAAGTGACGTTTTCCCAGACATCTCCATGCAGAAAGGGGTTAAGCATTTTCTTTTCTATCTCCGTCTTTTCAGCAGGAAAAAGGGAAAAGGTCAATGCCAGTTTACTGGGGAAGAAGAGGCAACTATGAAAGGAAGATCAGTGTCATAGCCAAGAGGCTTTTGGAAGGAATTACTCCGGTATAAAGGACAAAGTTGCTTGAAAGTGTAATTAAGGTAAAGAGACAGTTCATTTGCAAAACATGGGATCTTTTTACGAAGTGGAGCCAGTTTTTATCTACTAAGTAACCTTTACGGCTTTGTCTTCCTATTCTTTTTGATGGGCATCCAATTACCTGGCAATAATGGGGAAGGATTAAACAGGGCACAATAGAGAGTCAGATGAGGCTCTCAGAGAGTCCGCGCTCAGTGCCTGCACCCTGCAGTGTATGTGCAGTACTCTGCGCCCTACTGGAGTAACGCGACTTATTCTAGGTCCTATATGGGAGTATTATACCAGTTATCAAGCACTTACTCCATGATGATGAGCAGATGTATGACTAGGCAATGGCTGTGCTAAAAGAAGGGTGACAACATCAGTCATACACCGACGAAGCCCTATGTTAGTTTACTCTGAAACTTTTAGCTCTAATTTAAAAGAATCACTGTGACTCACTCGTTACCCATAGCTTGTAAGGAAAAACAACTCAAGGTGTGAGCATATTCTGAGGGCTATTTATTTAGGTTATTCCTATCCACAGGATCAATGCGACCATCGGCGATCCCAAGTACGGAGCACTGAATTGCCCTGTTAGACTATAGCTGTGGCTGTGCACTGCCTTCATCCAATGATTGCTTTGATCCATCAGTTGATCCCCATCCTGGAGCACCTTGGTTGGATCGGAAAGTAGATCCCACCACGATAGAAGCACAACATTGTTCCTGTGTATATTTCTACACCAATGGTTCACCTCGGCATGATGGCCACCCAGGCTTAGGAATCGGGACACCTTGGTGGCTTTTCACGAAGGTACCTGCTTGAAGAACGTTTTATTTCCATTCTGATTTTAGCTGAGGAGTAATTTTTTACTTTAAGGACACATTCATCTTTTCCAAAAATCTTTTTTTTGTTGTTTTTTTACTGAACACCAAGTCATTGGACAACCCCTTTATTACCTATCGTAGATATATGGATCGGAAGGAGTCTAACAACAGAGAGCCAGAACGGGACACATTTACCCCCTTCAGAATGGAGCAGCAGTGCACAGGCTCCACTCTCACTATCTATGGGGCTGCTCATTAAGAGTTATTGTGTGATTTCTTACTTTTATATAACTTTTTAGTTTCATTCTATTTTTCTTTTCCTCGAGCGTTCTTTTTAGATAAATCAATAGCGGTTAACAGATGTATTTGTCAATGTTTTTTTCTTTTCAGAAATTCATTTTCACTACTACTTGACTTCCCTGGTTTTAAACATTAAAAAATTTAAAAAAGCAAAAAGTGCTGCTAGTAAAAATTTTTGATTATTATTATTATTATACTTTTAAACTGAAATCTCAGTTGTGCATAAAAACGTGCTCATGTCAAACATAAAAAATTGGACAATGAAGGTCTATCGCAATCTGTGTCTCAAAGATGAAGGACTAATAATCTAAGGACCAAACTTCCAAGTCAGAAGTTTCTACCAAACGATCATCCTTCAAGAAGCTCAATTGCCAAGTTTTAGATGACATTTTGAAAAAAAGAAAAAGATTCTGAAAAATGTGTAATTAAATAATAATTAAAAATAAAAAAGTTAAAGAAAAGTAACAACATTTTTTCTAAGGGAAAATGACCAATTTTGTAATCAACATTTGTTTTTTGTAAGTATTTTTTTTACATATTCAATGTTTTTTTCATATCACAATCTTAATTTAAAATAAAATTAGCAACCTAAACATTTTCATTTTCCACTTTAGCGTTTTTAGACTCATTTTTCTTGTCCTTTCAGGATGAGTTTCCAGTTGTTTCCTTATCATCAGAGGTAGGACTCCAGTGACAGGCTGCATGTCTATAGACAGCTGAAAAAACAGGATCTACCGATCACAAACAATAGGTAATGCCCTCCCTCTATTCGTAATGATCTTTACACACGCTCATTAGATGCTTTAATATATTCAAAGTTAGGGGCGGAGTGTGTTCATTGTGTCTAATGTACATGTGAATTTCCCAAAACAACAGGAAGTTAGAATCAAAAATAGGTCTAATGGCCTTGTGTGAAAGTTGTAAGATTTCTGTTTTTTTCTTTCATAAAAATGGTGATATGAAAAAAAATCCATTGTCAAAAATAAAAACAAAAATACATTTAACAATTAAAACCTGATCTAAATAATAGTTCATTTTCTGATGACATATTCCTTTTAAGAAAAATAATAAAGAAAAAGAAGGAAAGACATATAATACACTGGTCTCCATTGTATCTTTCAGCTACAGGGTGAGAATAACAGGACAATGAGGGTTCAACGCCGACACATCCAGCCAAGCCGATGGCAGAGAACAACTGCTTCTTTAGCTGACAATCCTATGAAATGACAGCCGGGGAGGAGATGACAAGCTTCTACACTGCCTCATGTTACGGCCAGGTGACATAGCCTCCACATCTAGATAGTCAAATCAGTTCCCTTAACAGGCAAGAGACATAGACACCACAATAAGATAAGAGGCTCCTTGTGTCCAAGACAAAGGGGAGAGGGGTGAAGGAAGGCGATACGTAGGGTAGAGTCTACGGCCAGCTATCATGTGCCAGCTGATCTAAAGAAAAAAGTCCACAATATAAAAAGTGGGCCATGCTCATCAGTCAATCAAATAACTCCAAAAATATAAAATTATTCAAAAATGTTGTCTATCATAAGAACATACTTTTTAAATTAGAGGTTTCTTTACTTACAGGTAGTTCTTCTACTGAAGTGTACTGTCGGGGATACACAGAGCTGAAGTTACATTTTCCCCTGACCTGGCCCAGGAACGAACCACTGTTGGATAGGTTTATGTAAGCTCCACTCCTTTTTGACTTCCAATGTGCACAGTTTTACCGAGATTGATTCCAAAAATTCTAGACTGGTGCCAGTGATGTGTTTCCTGTCCTGGCTCCAGTGCCAGTCCCTGTTCTCTTTTCCTATGGCTCAATCCCTCTGCTGTAGTCCACGCTGGACTAACAACTCCTCTGACATCGTCACTCTAGGCCTTCTATGGCCAGCTAAAGCAGGATTCAAGTGTTTGGGTATTAAGTTGTCTTGTGTTGCCTCAAGTTTATTGGAGTAGAGGGACGGATATCATCAGGAGTGAGGAAGCCAGACCGGAACAAGACAGCGATTTATTAAACACTAAGTTTACACTTGACATTCGAGGCGGGCAAAAGGTGCAGAAGTGCTCCAGGACTTCCGGCTCACAATAGTATTTCACAGTGTTAAGCCTGCCATGTGCAACCACCGGAGGTGAGGATGACACCTCTCCCCCTCCCTACCTTTGCTCTTGGTGATATTCACATGGAACGCTCTCTCCCATTTTTTTGACTTAAGTTTATCAAGAGTTTGCTTCTACTTGGCTTAGCTCCTGCTAGGTGTTTAATCATTCACTTCTGCTACTCCTGGCTTCCATAGCATAGTCAGCATTATTGCCAAGCTGATTTCTAGATGTTGTTGACACCTACTTCTTAGGATGCAATTTACCAACTGCTAACAACTTTTCTCAGTTCTGTTCACACATGATTAGTGTTGAGCGATACCGTCCGATACTTGAAAGTATCGGTATCGGAAAGTATCGGCCGATACCGGCAAAGTATCGGATCCAATCCGATACCGATACCCGATACCAATACAAGTCAATGGGACTCAAGTATCGGACGGTATTCCTGATGGTTCTCAGGGTCTGAAGGAGAGGAAACTCTCCTTCAGGCCCTGGGAACCATATTAATGTGTAAAAGAAAGAATTAAAATAAAAAATATTGCTATACTCACCTCTCCGACGCAGCCTGAACCTCAGCGCGGGAAGCGGCAGCGTTGTTTGCTTAAAATTCGCGCTTTTCTTTCCTTACGTGAAGTCCCGGCTTGTGATTGGTCGCGTGCCGCCCATGTGGCTGCGACGCAACCAATCACAGCAAGCCGTGACGTAATTTCAGGTCCTTAAGGATTTTAAAATTACGTCCCGGCTTTGTGATTGGTTGCGTCGCAGTCACATGGGCGACGCAACCAATCACAAGCCGTGACGTCACGGGAGGCTGGACACGCGCGCATTTTAAAATGAGCGCTTGTCCAGCCTCCCGTGACGTCCCGGCTTGTGATTGGTTGCCTCGCGGTCAACCAATCACAAGCCGGGAGGCTGGACACGCGCGCATTTTAAAATGAGCGCGTGTCCAGCCTCCCGTGACGTCCCGGCTTGTGATTGGTTGCCTCGCGGTCAACCAATCACAAGCCGGGAGGCTGGACACGCGCGCATTTTAAATTGCTGGTTTCGAATTTCCCTCTCAATCTCTGTTCTTTCTCCGTCGGATTATTACCGGCCCCTCTGCTGTAGCGGCGGTCGCTGTGTATACCGGTGGGGGCAGCTCTACCCCGCTGATAATACCGGGTCCTGTCCTTCCAGCTGTCTGCCCCCAAACACGGCCTCCCGTGACGTCCCGGCTTGTGATTGGTTGCGTCGCGGTCAACCAATCACAAGCCGGGAGGCTGGACACGCGCGCATTTTAAAATTTTTAAAATGCGCGCGTGTCCAGCCTCCCGGCTTGTGATTGGTTGACCGCGACGCAACCAATCACAAGCCGGGACGTCACGGGAGGCTGGACAAGCGCGCATTTTAAAATGCGCGCGTGTCCAGCCTCCCGTGACGTCACGGCTTGTGATTGGTTGCGTCGCCCATGTGACTGCGACGCAACCAATCACAAAGCCGGGACGTAATTTTAAAATCCTTAAGGACCTGAAATTACGTCACGGCTTGCTGTGATTGGTTGCGTCGCCCATGTGACTGCGACGCAACCAATCACAAGCCGGGACTTCACGTAAAGGAAAGAAAAGCGCGAATTTTAAACAAAGAACGCTGCCGCTTCCCTCGGTAAGGTGCAGGCTGCGTCGGAGAGGTGAGTATAGCAATATTTTTTATTTTAATTCTCTCTTTTACACATTTTTACATTAATGTTGTTTCGATACCGATACCCGATACCACAAAAGTATCGGATCTCGGTATCGGAATTCCGATACCCGCAAGTATCGGCCGATACCCGATACTTGCGGTATCGGAATGCTCAACACTACACATGATCTCTGCAATCAAGGTAACACATCTCCTCAAGTGAATCTCCAGTTTGCATATATTGTACTTCACTGTTTTCCAGTATTTAACAATTTACTTGCTACAAGTTGCAGTTTTCATACATCCCTGCTAGTACCATTGTCCAGCTGGAAGATACCAGACTGAATTTACTCCTTTGTCACTCCTGTGTTTAACCATTAGTCTGGTGGAAGATACCAGACTGCAATCCTGTGATTAACTACTTCCCAACCATAAGATACCAGTTTTCCTACACAGTTACTGTTCCATGTGAATCCACACATGTGGCTCTGCTTCATCTGTGCTACCTGCTCTGCTTGTTTTTCTGCCGTTTTGCATACCCTGATGAGCTGTTCTTCCTTGATTATTGTGTCATTCCTCAAGATCTGCCCAGCTGCATCATCGCAATCTGGTCTATGCTTTTCACCCAGACTTAATGCTTAGAGAATCAATAACCCATATGAACCCATAACAGTTTCATTTTTTTATGATGTAAAATACAGAACCTGGGACTAAACCCCTATGTTTGCAGACAACAGACCTTGCTATATACTGACTACAGACCAGTGAGGGAATAAATACAGTATATACACTATGTAAGGTCCTCAGATCAGATGTTCAGATAATTACCTCTCCCCATTCCTGAATTTCCCACACTCCACTGAAAACAATAGTAAGATGCCACATATGATGACTAGACTGGGAAGAAAATTTGTTTTGGAAGTGCAATATGATTTTATCAGATATACCAGTGTATAAAGAAAAGCGGTAACTGCTCACCGTGTGAGGTTTGTGTGAAACACAACAATAGTTGTTGTAAAAAAGATATTCCAGCTGCTGCAGCACCAAAAGGTTGGAGGGTCCAAAATGATAATCAAATAGTGGAAAATGCGGGTCATCTGCGCTGTTGTTTTCATATCCCCAATACAGGTACAATATGAGGTATCGGGATGTCTATGCAGTTTTATTCTGGATGTGTTAAGAAGCTGACAAACTTGTTCTTCAGGAGTACCATAAAACTTGTGGTACTCGTCCAGAAGTTTGTCACCTTCAAAACGCGTTTAGAATAAAACTGCATAGACACCCTGATACCTCACATTGTACCTTTATTGTGGATATGAATCCAGCAGCGCAGATTACCCACATTTTCCACTGTTTTACATAGAGCATATAGCATGTGATGGGATGTGTGACAGAGCAGGCCGGTGAACCATCCAAAATACCTTTATTAAGACTAGGAGAACACGACACCAAACATAGATATTCCTTAGAGTCGGTAATCTGTCCACACAAAAGTAACAAATCCAGGGGTGCCATCCAGTAATCTGATGCCGAGGAAGATGCAACAGTAGTCCTTAGACTAGTTCCTCAAATCAAGCAGGGTGGACAAGACATCAATGTCCCACGTGGCAATGGAGCGCCCCCACTGCCGCAGGGCCGAGGTGTACCTGGTACCGGGCCTCTGCGTCTCAGTCCTGGGGTTGTCACAGTGGCTAGGCCCGGTCCGTGACCCTGCTGAGGGGCGTCCAGTGAAAGTTGAGAATGAGATGACGTTGTGGTGTGGTGTAGGTCACGGTAAATAACGAGGACACCAGGTTGCAGTCTCTTTACCTCTTTACTGAAGGCTTCAGGATCCCCAGTCCGGAATACAGTTAACCAGGCTACCTGAGTCCGGCCGGTCCGATGGCACCTCCAGAGTTCCCTTTGCAGGTGGAAATCTGTGCCTACCTACTAGCGCTTGTGTGTTGTAGTCCTTCCCTGCTGTGCTTACGGGATAGTCCTCACAACTGTTGTGTCTGTTTCTGAAGTTCCCTCACAACTCGATTATGATGTTCTTCTTCGTCCCCCCAGATGATATGGCTAGGACGCACCCGTATGACGGGTAGGCTCGGAGGTCTTCCGGGACCCTAGAGTCGCCCCTCTCCAAATGTTGCCCCCTGTGTCTGCTTAGGTGATTTTGGGTGAGACAGCCCGCCTAGAACTGACTGTCCTGCCATAGGTTTGAAGTAAGGCTTGGAGCTCTATACTTCCTCGGCGTTCCGGCCACTGGCTACGCGCCTCAGTAGGATGTTGCCTCGTCTTACAGCACGACTCCTACTGGTGTTTCTCCTTGTTGCGTTGATCTCGTTTCTCACTCAGCACAATAAACCTCGCTTCTTGTCCTTTCTTGGGGTACCGCCGCAATGAAGTGCAGGCGCGGTCCCGTAACGTTCTTTCTGTTCGCTAGGCCTCTGTCAGGATCCCACCCCTGACAGGCACCCCCCTGAATCTTCCCCTGCAACACCATCTGCCACAGGATGTTGCCTGGTTCCAACCCAGTCAGCTTCTGACTAACTTCCTATCTAACCCCCAGTTTTACCAGATTGTGAGGAGTGGCCTAATACATAGCACCCTTAGCTCCCCCGGGAGGCCAGACTGTGAAGTGTATTGGTGTCTGTGATACCTGGTCAGGTGAACTCCTTCAGTGCCATCAGACGTATCATAGCCCCCCTTAGCGGCGGAGCATCAGTACTGCAATGACCAGGACTCTGGGGCGCTGCACTCCCCCCCGGTTAAATCCAGTACTCCTGGACTGGGAAGAAAACAACAATACATGTCAGCAAAAAGACATACAATTTTTGAAATGCAACAATAAGTAAATTTGAACAGAGCTTCCCTTTATGGGAGGTGAGGACACTTGAACGTTACAAACATGGTTAAATATTTTAAATAACATACTATAAATAACTTCTCTTACCCAACCAGGTATTCTACTTAGTGCAATTTCTGAACAATAATTTAACATTGCCTTTAAGGACATATACGCTGAATCCACTAAAGACCTTCTTATAAAACACTATAAGGCTAATCAACTTTTCTTCATTTTCCACCTTTACATCTGCAGGACCGCCTGTCTATCTGCCCCAGGCCTACTGCCTCTCGCTCTGTTGCAGGACCGCCCCATTCCTCATCCGGGCCTACTGCCTTTCTGCTACTATAAACAGTATAGAACTTATCAACCTTCTCTCAGTTTAGGATCACTGAGCCATCTCTGTACGGCTCCTAGGAGGACTCACCGACTAACCCCGTACGGGTTCACTTCCTGTCCTCATTCTCTAACACATTATTAAACATTTCTTACAATTAACTAGCTAACTACATATAACTTCGACATGTAAGCATTATTCGGCTTTAAGTGCTATTGGTGAACGTCCCCTTTAAGAAGGGACCAAGTCTCTCGGAGGTAGTGCAACTTCTCAAGCTGCAAGTTCGTATACAGCAAGGACTCCGGTGCTGTTTCCAAGAATAGTTTCTTCGCAAAGAGTCCTTTTCTTTGTAAAACCAGTAAAGGGCACCTTTAAGAAGGTGCAAACTATTTACAATAAGTTTGTAATCATGCAGTGTTCATGATCCAGCAGTTCTTTTCAACAATGATGAACGAGAAACAAAAGCAAAAAGGCAAAAATAGGGATCCCGGGTAAACTAAGGGATCCCTTTAAGAGTTAACCCAAGTCGGGTTGTAGCAGCAAGAAGACACATAGAAAGACGGACAGTTAACTATATACAGTTTGCAAAGCACTTTTAAGCTTCATAGTAAATTGCAAGACATCAGCCGGTAGTGGACATCTCCTGACCGTGGCGGCTGCGGTCCCTGGTCTCCGGCTGATGTTCTTCTTCGTCCCCCCAGATGATATGGCTAGGACGCACCCGTATGACGGGTAGGCTCGGAGGTCTTCCAGGACCCTAGAGTCGCCCCTCTCCAAATGTTACCCCCTGTGTCTGCTTAGGTGATTTTGGGTGAGACAGCCTGATGTTGCCTGGTTCCAACCCAGTCAGCTTCTGACTAACTTCCTATCTAACCCCCAGTTTTACCAGATTGTGAGGAGTGGCCTAATACATAGCACCCTTAGCTCCCCCGGGAGGCCAGACTGTGAAGTGTATTGGTGTCTGTGATACCTGGTCAGGTGAACTCCTTCAGTGCCATCAGACGTACCATAGCCCCCCTTAGCGGCGGAGCATCAGTACTGCAACGACCAGGACTCTGGGGCGCTGCAGCAACAGATCTCCAATCTTCCATACACCAGGACCAGAAGCAGATCCTCACCCTTCAAAAGACACGGCACAAACTATCAAACCAAACCTGTGGCTTATTGTTCTACCTCTCTTGAAATCAGTTCCCTGGTTGGGCAGAGATACTCACACCCCACCCCCTTAAACATTTGCTACAGGTACCTCAAAGGATGAAGAAGGTTCCCGGAGCCCTGTCTACAGTCTGTCTGCAGGGTTGTATATTAGGGAGGCCCCCTTCAGAGAGGAACAAACACACACATGTCCCCATCAGATGCAGAGCAAAAACTGCTAATTTAGATATGATTACAGTATGGTCTATGAAAACAGGCTGAGGGCTGACACTCTGTTACAACCCCTTCCTCTCTCAACTTGTTTACAGACTAGGAACCTCAACAGATCACTTGTCAAGTACATGTAGATATGACTGACGGGACACATGGCTCCTCCTGTATGGAGAATCTATCAGCATTTTGGTGTTGGCTCCATCTTATTTATTGTATGGTGAAGTTGTAGGGTTGAAGGCCCAAACTCCATTGCACATCCTCTTTGACTTTGCTGCCACTCATCACCCCAACCACGTATTGATTGACTCCAAAGCCAAAGTCCAGTTCTGCTAATGCTTTTGGGATATTACTCCATTGGCCTCCAGCTAGTTCAGTGGTAATTCCAGGTCCTTGCTATATTGTCTCTGGCTGAAGCACTCTGGGATCAGCTATGGTGAGAAATGCCCCACAGTCCCAAAAACCAAGAACTCTCCGACCATCCAGCACAAACTCCTATAAGTGCTTTCTTTGATGAATACAGGAATTCATAGCTGTGGCCCATACCACATAAACCCCTAATAGTCGTACATGGGTGACTGAGTCATTAGGCAAATCAACTTTGAGTGGTGACACCTTTTCCTCCAATGTATTTGGCTGTAAATAATTGATAGGCCGATATTGTGCATGGTTATTCCTAAGTTGGCCACGAAGGCAGGTGTCTTGCAGATGACCTGGCTGCCCACATAGGTAATATCGATGCTGTGTCTCACATCTTCCCATTTTCACTCTGGAAAAAGAAATAATTGAACCTGGAGGCTGATATCCATGTGAAGGTGCATGAGGTGGTTGTTGGGGTTGAAGGTTGAAGATGATTCCTCCACTGGATAGCTGGGCATATGATCTGCAGGTGCCTGGGATGCCCACAAACATAACACATGCTCTACTATTTTCTTTCCAGAGAATGAGGTAGGACTGGCTGGAAGGTGATTGATGTAGTGGGACAGCAAACCTTGGGGACTAAAGGACAAGGGACCATCAGTGGTGGGGTGCTGGTAGATTTTTCTCCATCCACCAGTAGCTTTTTTACACTGAGGCTTGATAGTGAGAATCTCATCTGCAAAAGAGGCAGCTTGTTTTATTGTTGCTGGTTTTCTCTCACACACCCATTTGGCAAAGAACTGTTCTTTTATGATAACACGGATGATGGTCTCCCAAGTTAGGGCCCCCTCTCCCTCTAGCAAGCGATGACACACCTGTTTGATCCTATGGGCATACATTTTAAAAGAGCCTTCCCCATTATTGATAAAAGCACGGGATGGTCTGAAATGTCTATGGATTTGCTTTGATTGCAAGAAAACAGTTATTACTCAATATGTGAGTTCCTGGATTCTTTGCCTTCCCCAATACAGGCTAACGAGCCGAACTGAGTCCTATAAGTGTCTGGTGTAACTGCATAATGTTCTAATATGGTTTCTTTAATGTCCTCATACTCGCGGCTCCACCGATTGTCCTCAGCTCCACCCTCTAAGAGCCTCACCAGATGTCTGATCTGCACCATTTCGAGAATTACCACTAATTGAAATTGATATGCAAAGCCTTGTAAGAATTCTTCAATGTCCCCTGGAGCCTCATTAAATAGTTTAAAGTCTTTGCAGGACACTCTGGGGCCTTCTCTAATGGTGGGTGTTGTGATTAATGTCTGCCTGGGGCACCTAGTTGATTGCACAGTGAACTGCCTTTCATGAGCTCTCCAAATTGCCTCCCGTTTATCTTCTATGGTGGCTCCATCAACCAGCAATGCCACCTACTCCTCATACCACACAACGCAATGACTTTTCCGGATATTTACCTCCAGGTCCCGTCTTTCCTCCAATTGCTCTGGGAATCCCTCTCTTGTGCCATCTTGTAGGCTAGCTTCTTCCAAAACCTGTTGACCTTTGAACAGTTCTTTGTAGCTGACCTCTAATTCACGGGCCTTTGTTTGTAGCTTCTCCGCAGTCCAATTCCTGTATCCTGAGGTTGTGATTACATTCGTTGCTGGGCTACTGTTCTTCATTCCCTCTGCTCTGATCCCTCCACTGCCAACAAGTTTGTAATGGGGAGTGTGACAGAGCAGGAAGGAATAGTAGGCCGGTGAACAATCCAAAAGACCTTATGACTGGGAGAACACAATACCAAACATAGATATGATTCCTTAGAGTCTGCATTTACAGTAAGGTCCATGAAAATAGGCTGGGGTGAAACTTTGTTACATATCAGATTCACCAATCAGTCCAATCCTAAAGAAACCCATTCCACACATCAGTGCCTTTCAGTGCTGTACTTAGAGTCTGATTGGCCCCTGTGCAAAATTTGAACCTGGGTCTCCATCTGCATATTGGTCAGATGTATGGGCTCTTGTAGTGTCCTAAATCCTTTGGAGACATACATGGCCCCGCACAATGTAATAATTGCATCTCCTGTGACTGGCACTGCGACGTCAGCTGCCCACCTCTGATTGGCAGGAATCAAGCGGGTCTCGAGCTGAAATAAGCACTGTCATCAGTGGGCCCACCTCCTGCACAGGTCCTGTCGCCCTCATAGAGGCCCCTTAATACAGCACAGTCACATCGGTCACTATACATTCACAATTCTGCTGGTTTCTTGTTACTAGCATCGAGTATCTTCAACACTATCAAAAGTAATGTCCCACAGAATGCAGCTTAGGGACTAGATCTCACGAATACAATGCAAATTGGGAGGAATCAACACTTTCCAGGCAAAAATGTCCATGTTTCAATAGACCCCACTGGGGGGTCATCAGCTTCATGCATCATACAAGATGCAAACAAGTGTTGATCACATTTTAAACAGAAAAGCTATTAATATTATAGAATGATGTGATCGGGTTGGACTGTCAGCTCTCGGGGACAGCAGGGCGCCGAACCAGTCACTACCTCGAACAGCTGTCACTGTGATTCTGGTCTTTGAATTTAGGCAATGAAAACACAGGATGGTGTTTACTCGAGGGATGGAGGAATGTCAGCTACAATTTGATAATTGATGTTAATTATGTCACAATGTATATTGTAGAAGGCATTGCTATCCTATAAACATGGGCACATCTGGTCTGCAGGTGAGAGACTTGGAAAAGTTCTGTGGCTGAAACTGGAGCCAATTCTTTCATGAAGATGCTCTATTACCGAATTATACTTGTTTAACTTCATTAGACCTTAAAGAACAACTGTACTTTTGTGAAAATGTTCAGAATAAGCGGTTCTGTGTGTGTACATTAGGAATAAAGCTATATGTGGCCATTGTATGACCTGCATCTTCCATTTTTACTCATTTTCCCTTATCTTTTAATTTGCAGTTGACTCTGAGCTGGGAGAAAGAGACTAGGTGCTAAGATATCTCCTATCTCTCAATATACAGCACGGGTTATTCCTGCACTTCATTCCTGACCTACCACACATACAGTAGAATCAGAAGCAATGATGACAATATACAACAGTTTTGAGCTGTGTATATATGAATCCAGCTCTGATATGAGATAAAAGACTTGCTAGAAAGCTCAACCAGATCTTTATGTGTCTCCCACTACCTGTTTTCTCATCTTTCATGCTCCCCTCTTCATAAATTATGATAGCAGGTGTATCCTGACACCTCACTGTGCTGGCAGTCTAGAGTTGACCTTATTTTTCCATAGTGGATGGCCAGTTTAAGATGCAAGGGGAAGAGAAGAAAATTTCTCTGATAAAAATTCCCATTTTAAATCTATTGAGATAAGTTCATCCCAGCCCCACATTGGTGTACCTAAACTTTATACCTAAACTACGCTTGTGGCATAAGGGATGCCTTAGTATTAAGGTATTAGGGTGCGTTCTCAACCATGTTCAGTGGTACCATTGAGGCTTACGACCGAATCCCACCCTACAAAATGGGCTTTGGGTGTATGCACCGAAGGGCCATTGTCTATACTGGTGCAGATGGAGTCCAGTTTCATCCACTAAAGTCCAATGTCTAAGGCATCTTAACATGAGGATAAGAACCCGTTACTCCTGCCAAATCGATTTCCTTTATCAATATATAAAGTGCTGCTCAATATCTCCTGTCTTGTCTGAAAGTGAAACATTGGTGATTTATTTTCTAAAATAAACAAATCTTTATGAAAACCGAGATCAGAATTTTCTGGTATCAGATCATACACTATTTCTAAGATCCTTTATGGATGTGACAGCTGCCAGCCCAGAAAAATGAACAAGAATTGATGTTTTGAACTTTGATGATGGAGAAAAATTTTCCAGAATCTTACGGATGTGATGAAAAAGTTGATCTTTGATCAAGCAGTACTGAGGCCCCAAGCAGAGGTAGACCACATGCAAAATGGATGTAAAAGGAGTTGAAGACATATATAAGGCACAAAAGAATAAAAGTCTTTATGAGGTGATGGAGTGGAGTGACAACATTTTTCACACTCTCATGTTTTGAAAAAAATTTAGCAACTTTTCAAAGCTTTTTACACCAGAATTCTACAGTAAAAGCTTTAATGAATTAGGGCCGTAATGTTCTTGAGAAGAAGTCTTCAATGGAGACGGTAGCACTGCTGCCGGTGCCCCTGCATGGTGTCCTCTTCCCCCTCCATGTAGGAATGCCAGCTTATTCACCATCCCAGCCCCGTGGAATGGTCTTCGGGCATGTCCCTTCTGCTTCATGTGTGCGCAGCTCTTAATACGCCCATGCCAGTTCATCCACATTCTTAAAGGGGCAGCGAGCGCATTTTGCCCTTGTAGCTGAGAGGTATTTAGCATAAGTAGTAAACCTGCAAGAAAGCTCCCAGCGAATAGCTCTGAGGCATCTTGTATAGAAGACTCCCTCTCCCCTAGGGCATTGCCAATCAGCGTATTAAATCATTAGATAGCAAGGTGCACTACTAGTGAGTTGTGCAAGGTCCTCTGATCCTGGTGCAGTCAGAGCCTGAACATTATTCCCTGGCCTGGTGTAGCCAGTCCTGTACCTGTAGTCCCCTGGTCAATGAGCGGCCAGTGCCTGAACCTTGTCCCCTGGTTCTGGAGCTGCCAGTGCCTGAACCTCGTTCCCTGGTCATGGAGTGGCCAGTGCCTCAATCTCATCCCCTGATCTCAGAGCAGCCAGTGCCTGAAACTCGTCCCCAAGTCCCTGAGCAGCCATTGACTGGACATTAACAACTGGTCCTGTTGTGACCAGTCCTGTGCCCTAAGTTCCCTGGTTCTGGTGCTGCCAATGCATGATCATTACCCCTCGGTCTATGAGTTGCCAAACCCTGATAAAGTATCCTAGATTGGCATGTCTAAACTAAGCTCTAAATTAGTGTCAGCAGCTGCACTACCGGGTTTTGCTAAGGAGTGGTACCTGCCACACAAGCCTGACCTCACCACTAGAGTCTTCAGTGAACACCAAGGTAGCCGCTTAGTTACTCCCCTTCCTGGGCAGACCCGATCTTGTGGCATAGTGGGTCCACAAATCCACATGCACCACAGTTAGGAACAGCAGTGGGCTAGGGTTTGGCACTTCTATGGTACATTTACACATGTTGGAATTACTGTGGATTTTCTTCACAATTTTTGGTCTTGCATTGTTCATGGATTTATTGCAGATTTTCCCCTTTCAGTTCAAGTCAAAAATTTGCAGCCAACCTCAAATTTGTTGATTTTTCTGCAGTTATAGTGCAGACAATAATAGAAGGAATCTGCATACTTACAATCACTCCTTTAGTAATGCTTGTGTGCTCCTCACTCGTCTCATCATCAGTGAGGATGTGTCAGGCAACTAATGCAGGAGACAACATGGCTGAATAAATGAATCAATGACTGAGATATTGTTTTAACCCTTTGCCTTGTAAAGTCACTCATGAATAAAGTCAGTACATAAAGTCAGTACTTCAATAATTCCAGGGGGTAACGTTTCTCCAGAGATTGACATGTTAAGCATGCCAAGATGAGGAGACTTTTAAGACACAATGCTACTCTTAGGCTTAGTTTATCTCTTTTTGCAAGATGTAACTTATGCAAAAATTCTTCTTCAACATTATTAGTAAAATGAGCTTCACCGTATATCCTGCAATAACACGGCTGTCATAAAAAAAACAATCACTGCTGCTTCTATTATCAATTGTCAGAAGTGCCTGCTATCTAGTAACATAATCCAACGGCACCTTCCAACTGGAAGGTTAAAAGGAAGAAAACTCTCTGCCACCTATTAGTAGACAGGTTTGAATCCAGCACTTTGCTTGAAAATATGTTTGGGAAATACAATTTGCATTGTTCTTCCATGTGAATCGAATGTTACTATACTCTGGGGTCTATTCAGACTACGGACCATAACTTCTCTCTTCGCCATTTACCGTCCAGTTCTCTGTGCATTTTCTCGCATCTTTTTCCACAATCTTCAATTGACATGAAGTTCTAATGCTGAGTAAGCCTCAGATGTCACAATATCATCACAACATGATGGTTGTTGTCTGAGGCGCTGAGTAGGTCTTGGGTGGCACACACCATGTCATCATGATGGGCATCTTGACCTCTAGATGGGGGCTGGAACAAAGCGCAGCTGGGTGGAGGCCCCCCATGACTGCTTTGAGCCGGGCGGTCTTTTTGAATAATGCTGTGGCTGGGGATAGGAGGATGGCAAGGGGGGGGAGGAGTTAGGAAGGGGGGAGGTAGTAGGGAAAGTGCGGGAAAACCGCCATTCCCTACCTTAATTCAGGAAGAAGAAGACGTGCAGGATGGCGTCGGCAGAATCTATGATGTTGCAGCTTCGAGAGATGGCCAGGTCCAGGAGAGGGGGCTGGCTTGAGGCCCAGCTGGCCTCCATCATCGGTGCGGCAGGAGGATCCAGGCAGAGCTCACGGGGCAGGAGGACCAGGCCCCCAGAGAGACTGTCTCCTGAAGTCCCGGCGCGTGGCAGGCGCAGGCTCCGGAGCCCCTCCAGGGACCCTGCGGGCGGTGAGTCCGGCGGCGCTGCCCCCTCCGGTCGCTCCCGCTCCGGCAGGAATCCAAGTACCCGGCCTGCAGGCGCCGGGTGTCGGGCCCAGGACACCGCCGCTGCTGCTGGGAGCGCCGGACCGGAAGTGCGGCCTGCGCGATCCAGGCAGAGCGCAGCCGCAGCTTCCCCCGCTCCTGTTAGTTCCCCTGCTCTCAGGGGGCGCCCGGCCGCCGTTCCACCGGCTTCTCCTATTGTACCGGTGTCCAGAGGGAGAGCGGCCGCCGCTCCCCTTGCCCCCAGCAGATCCACAGCGTTCAAGGGGCGCGCAGCGGCAGGAAGAGGCAGAGCAGCGCTGCCAGGAAGAGCAGCACAGGCAGGAAGAGCTGCACAGCCAGGAGGAGCAGCGCAGCTAGGAGGAGCAGCACGGCGAGGAGGAGCAGCAGCAGCCATGAATCCGGACCCTGTACCTGCGGCAGGCACCCACAGCCCATCACCTCCCAGGGTGCCTGCCGGGATGACCACGAGGAGTACACAGGCGGCGGACGGTCAGCGGTCGGGAGATCGTCTACGTCCCGCTTGTACGGAACGGCGCAGAGGAGGGAGAGATGACCGGGAGCGAGGAATGTTGCACGACCGGGCGGGCTCGCCCGGGTTGGAACACGGGGGTCGGTCAAGGTCGCCCAGGAGGTCTCCGGAACACAGAGCAGCGTTTACCCGTTACCCATCGGACGTTGGGGTGGCAGGGGACACTGACCACGGATGGATGAGTGGGTCGGTACAGCAGCTACAGCACGCTCGGGTCCCCCCTGGTGACGAGGAAGCCAGGGGCACGGGCCTGGGGCAGAGAGGGCTAGCGGCGCAGCAGTTCCAGCACGCTCGGGTCCCCCCTGGTGATGAGGAGGCCAGGGGCGCGGGCCTGGGGCAGAGAGGGCTAGCGGCGCAGCAGTTCCAGCACGCTCGGGTCCCCCCTGGTGACGAGGAGGCCAGGGGCGCGGGCCTGGGGCATCGACGCGGCGACGAGGTGTTGGAGTCCAGCGGTGATAGTCAAGTGAGGTCCGAGCGCCAGGGATCCGGAGGTCCGGCTGGCGGGGACACAGCACCCGCGCAGCCTTGTGAGTATGAGTCTATGTCTCGTTTGTCGCCCGCAGGGGCCGAGTTGCAGGAACCTAGGAGGGGTCGGGTGGCGGTGTGTGAGGAACGGCAGAGGAGTGGGCCGATTGTGGCAGAGGTGCCAGGTATGCAGGACTTATTGCAGGGTATGTCGCAAATTTTGCGTAGATTAGAGGGAGGGTCGGCAACTGGGGCATGGTTGTCTGGGCGAGGGGTGGAACCCCTGGCGGGGTGTGGTTTGTTAAGCCCTGGTCGGGTAGTGGAGGTTGCATCGTCAGGTGTATCGGTTTCGGTTCAGACAGAGAAGGAAAAAGGCGATACGGTCAAATTAGATGACAGAGCAAAAGGGGAAGTTTATGTGTGCTTTGAAGGGCCGTTGGGAGCGCATTTAAAAAAGGAGGTGAAGGAAAAGATTTGGAGAGACGAGTATGTGGAAATTTTTTCCCTGCTTCCGTTGGAAAAGTTTAACTTAGATAAAGGAAAAAAAGACGATAGCAAAAAGGAGGAGGAAGAAAAGCGGAGGTGGCGGCTAATTCCGCAGACATTTTTGAACTTTTTGCAGGCATTTGCAATATTGGCGAGCGTAGTGGGGGAGAAGGCGCCTGAAAATTGCTCGGGTTTGTTTTGCTATTTAGACTCGATTGGGGAGGCGCATCGTACATATGGCGGTCAGACGTGGCTGCGGTATGATGAGCAGTTCAGGCAGCGAAAGGCGGTAAGGCCGGAAATTAGGTGGGACCAGAAGGATATAGGCCTTTGGCTGAAGGTTATGGCCCCAGCTAGACATGGGCAGTCCTTTCATGGGTCCGGGGGTGGTGGCAGCCAGCAGTCGGGACACGGAAGCAGTAGTCAGGGTGCACAGGGAGCAAAGGAGAAGTCTGGAACCTGCTGCAGTTTAACGATGGGCAGTGTAAATACGGTAACACCTGTAAATTTAAGCATGTGTGTTCCCACTGTAATGGAAGTTCACACAGGGCTTCAAAGTGTTTCAGGAAGGGAAAAGGAAAGCCAGCTTTGGGTGCCGGTCAAGGGGGAGAGCCCGGTGAGGCTTCACGAGATGGCCCCCTTTCTAAATAGGTACCCCGATCAGGTGAAGGCGGGTATTATTTTTAATGGTTTTGCGGATGGTTTTAGGATTCCTCCCCCGAGTCACGAGGTTCCTTTTTCGATTAAGAATTTGCGGTCGGCAATGTTGCATCCCGAGGTTGTTGATGTTAAACTTAAGAAAGAAGTAAAGTTGGGAAGGATGTCGGGGCCGTTTTTGAACCCGCCGACTGAGGGTATGGTGGTTTCCCCTTTGGGGGTGGTGCCTAAGAAAGAGCCGAATAAATTTCGGTTGATTCAACATTTGTCGTATCCAAAGGGTCGGTCGGTAAATGATGGCATCGCCCAAGAGCTGTGCTCTGTTGAGTATACATCATTCGATGCAGCGGTGCAGTGAGTGAGAAGGCATGGCCCGGGGGCGCTGTTGGCAAAGACGGATATTGAATCGGCCTTCCGTTTGCTTCCGGTGCATCCGGACAGCGTTCCGTTGTTAGGTTGTTTTTGGAATGGTGGTTACTATTTGGATAGATGTTTGCCAATGGGCTGCGCCATTTCTTGTTCCTTGTTTGAGACGTTTAGTACTTTTCTGGAGTGGGTGGTTAGGGACGTGGCGGGAGTTCAGTCGGTTATCCATTATTTGGATGATTTTTTGTTTATCGGGCCGCCTGATTCCGCAGTATGCCGTAATACGTTAACGGCTATGTTTTGGGTCGCAGAGCTTTTTGGAGTTCCATTAGCGGCGGATAAGACGGAAGGTCCCACTACGGTGTTGAGTTTTTTGGGAATTTTAATAGACTCCGAGAGAATGGATTGTCGGTTGCCGGAGGATAAGCTGGCCCTGCTGCAGCAGGAGGTTGATAGAGCTAGAAGGAGGCGGAAGCTGACTTTGAAAGAGTTGCAGTCTCTTTTGCTTCCCTCTCTGCTGGATGTTGCCACCCCCTGACGAAGGCTTAGCGCCGAAACGCGCGTCGGGGACTGGCACATCCTGGAGACAACAGCATTGCAGGTACAATACTCGCCTATGGCACTTTCTTTTCTTTGTTTCATCGGTTGCTTCCTTTCACTATGATTGTCACACTTGTAAATACTAAAATCATCTATAGGGAACAATGGGAGCTAATCCTAGAGCAGTGTCCAGACACTAGATGGCAGTAACCTGCAGTCAGACATTACCTGAGCAACCTATCTCAATAAATTTTGCACTTGTGCACTTTATTTTTGCACTAGTCTTTTGCACTTTGCCCACGTATATATATTTAATAATTAATTTTGGGTTGTCCTATGTCGGGTAAAAACAGACTGATACCAATTTTTTCAGCATTTTTTCTATATGATATGTATTTATTTATTTATTTATTTATTTATTTATTCATATAGTACTGCTATATTGTAGATCAATTATCTCATGTTGCTGTGCCCCTCCTTTGTGCCATACCTTTGGTTTCTTTTCCCACCCCCTACCATTTATGTAGTGCCATTTTTGTTGTTATCATTATTATTTTTTCCTTAAATAATAAATAAAAATTAACTATTATATGGACATCATTTCGGTTTTTGTTCTTTATGTTTATATATGAATTTTCCGAGTTGTCTGGTATTACGTCCATTATCTTGGGTATATGTGCACATATAAATATTGACATTCTATGTACATGTGGAAGTTTACATATCCCTTGCCTTGAGTTATTTATTTAGTCTCTTTTGGGTAGATTGAATTTTGCATGTCGGATCATACCCATGGGCAGGATATTTTGTCGCAGGTTGTCGGTCGCGACGGCAGGTGTGAAAGAGCCGCACCATTTTATTCGCCTGAGCAAGGAACATAAAGACGACTTGCTAGTGTGGCAACGTTTCTTGTGCAATTACAACGGGCGGTCGTTGATTCAGCAGGAGGTCTTAACAAACTTTGATTGCGAGATATATACGGATGCAGCTGGTTCGGCTGGTTACGGGGCCTATTGCGGTGGTCGTTGGTGTGCCGGACGGTGGCCGGGCCAGTGGAGGGAGTTGGGCCTTACAAAAAACCTGGTTTTGTTGGAATTGTTTCCTATCGTGGTGGCGGTTTTCATTTGGGGGGAAATGTTTGCTAACAGGAGGATTCGTTTTCATTGCGACAACATGAGCGTCGTGTCGGTGATGAACAGTTTATCGGCCTCATCCCCCCCGGTGATTAAGTTGGTGAGGGAGTTGGTTTTCCGATGCTTGGAGCTGAACGCTTGTATTTCGGCGGTGCATGTGCCGGGGGTGCAGAACTCAATAGCCGATGCATTGTCTCGTTTCCAGTGGGACCGTTTTCGGGAATTGGCGCCGGACGCGGAGATCTCGGGAGAGGAATGCCCTTTGCATCTTTGGAGCGTGATTATGGACGAGCGGGCTGGTTGATTCAGGAGTCTGTTACGAGCCAAACCTGGGCATCATACGAAGCCTCCTGGCGGGTATGGCAAAGTTGGTTGTCGGTGTGGGGCCAGTTGGTGTCTGACGAAGATAGGATGTTGGCAGTGTTATTCTTGATTGGTAAGGCGGCCGAGGAAGGTTGGTCGATTTCGAAGGTAAATAAATTTGTTGCTGGATTGGCTTTTGCTTTTAAGTTACAGGGGTTGGTAGACGCGACAAAACATTTTTTTGGTCAGACAAGCACTTAGGGGTTTTAGGAGAGGTAATCAGACGGTTGACCGTCGCCGCCCCATTTCGTTTAGCCTTTTAGAACGGTTGGGCGGAGTCTTGGAAATTATTTGTGGTTCGAGTTTTGAGTTGGCGTTGTTTCGTCTCGCTTTTTCATTAGCATTTTTTGGGGCAATGCACGTTGGGGAGCTGGTGTCGAGGTCTAAAGTTAGAGCAGGGGGTTTGTTGGCGGAGGATGTGGAAGTATGGACGGGGGGTATCGTTTTTTGGACTCGGCGTTCAAAGACTGACCAAATTGGGAGAGGAAAACGTGTGGTGCTGGGGAGGGTTAACGGGTCTCTGATGTGCCCTAGAGGTTGTCTGGAAGCATACTGGCAGTTATGGTCAGGCAGATCCGGCCCTTTGTTGTGTCACGCAGAAGGGTCCTTTTTGTCACGCTTTCAGTTCATTGCTGTGTTAAGAAGGGGCTTGCGGGAGTTGGGCCTTTCTCTGGATTTGTTTGGGTCGCATTCTTTTCGTATCGGGGCGGCATCAGAAGCTGATAGTTTGGGTTTGGGCGCGGAGGACATTTGTAGAATTGGCAGGTGGACTTCCAATCGTTACTTAAGTTACGTCCGTCATTAATTTAGTGGTGTGGTTATGATTTTGTATTTGACCTCAGTGTTTTTTCTTCATGCATCTTGTTGCAGGTGTGTCCCCTTACTTAGCCTGGATCTTCGGACATTCGTTCGTTCATTGGGGGGCGCTGCGGGCCGAGGTCAGGCCGGACGGTAGGCAACTGGGGTTTAGTAGGCGTCAAGTTGTCATTCGGTGGTTGGGGTATAGGGGGATGGTGTGGAGCAGGGCCCTTCCTGAATTTTCCAAGGCGGTTCGTTTAGACAGACAACCTGACATTTTAATTGTGCATTTGGGGGGGAACGACTTGGGCGCGCGGCCTGTCAGGGAGTTGATTAGGGACATACGGTTCGATTTGTTGAGGTTGCAGGTATCATTTCCTGGGGTGTTGATTGTGTGGTCGGACATTGTGCCTAGGAAATGGTGGAGGGGGGCTAGATCTTTGAAGGGTATTAATAGGGCTAGGGTCAAGTTGAATAGGGCAATAGCAGGTTTTGTTTCCAGAAACGGGGGGATTAGCGTTAGACATTTTGAATTGGAGTCAGGGCTTGGTAACTACTGGTTACAGGACGGAATTCATTTAAACGCGATTGGGATTGATTTGTGGACTTTGGCATTGCAAGAAGGAGTTGAACGGGCGTTGGTGGCGTTGGGGCACTCACGAGCCTGACGTGGTCAGGGCTGTTCATGTGTGGTGGGGGGGGTGGGGGTTCTTGGAGTTGACGCTGATTGGTTGGGGGAAGGAATTGGAGCATAATTGCAGGCAATTTAAAATGTGGTGGGGTTGGATCTGGCATTTTGGTATGGGCTCTGGACGGGGTTTTTACCCTGGGAGCTGTTGGTGTTTTTTTCTCTTCCCGGAACGGGATGTACGGTGCCCTCGAGCTGGTTTTCACAGCTGAGGGTAATATGGTGGTCGATCTTCTTTTGTGGGGTTTTGCCAGATCTTTTTAGCTCCAAGAACCCTCCCCTCGAATTTATACTGTTGTATTTATGTTTATGTTAATTTTGTTAATAAAAGTTGGCCGCTGTGGCCAAAATATCCAAAAGAATAATTGGTTATGTTTTTATTTAAGGAAAGGGTTGGGTCGGTGGGCAGTTTCTGGTGGTTAGGTTACATACGTAGGAAAAGACCGTACTCAGCATACGCGGTCAAGATGGGGGCTGGAACAAAGCGCAGCTGGGTGGAGGCCCCCCATGACTGCTTTGAGCCGGGCGGTCTTTTTGAATAATGCTGCGGCTGGGGATAGGAGGATGGCAAGGGGGGGGAGGAGTTAGGAAGGGGGGAGGTAGTAGGGAAAGTGCGGGAAAACCGCCATTCCCTACCTTAATTCAGGAAGAAGAAGACCCACCCACCCTCCCTTGTTGGCTTGTGCTTAGGGGGTTTTTTAATGGGGGGGGGGAGTTGTCGTGAAGAGTTTATATATCGATATGGCGAGGGAAGTTATATATATATAAAATAAATAAATAAATAAAATAAAATAAAATTGGGGGTTTGGGATTTCACTTTGTATGCGGGTGTTTGGTTCATTATTTACATTTTATTCGTTTATTGTCACAGTGGCAGTGGGGGGGTGGGGGTTCTTGGAGTTGACGCTGATTGGTTGGGGGAAGGAATTGGAGCATAATTGCAGGCAATTTAAAATGTGGTGGGGTTGGATCTGGCATTTTGGTATGGGCTCTGGACGGGGTTTTTACCCTGGGAGCTGTTGGTGGTTTTTTCTCTTCCCGGAACGGGATGTACGGTGCCCTCGAGCTGGTTTTCATGGCTGAGGGTAATATGGTGGTCGATCTTCTTTTGTGGGGTTTTGCCAGATCTTTTTAGCTCCAAGAACCCTCCCCTCGAATTTATACTGTTGTATTTATGTTTATGTTAATTTTGTTAATAAAAGTTGGCCGCTGTGGCCAAAATATCCAAAAGAATAATTGGTTATGTTTTTATTTAAGGAAAGGGTTGGGTCGGTGGGCAGTTTCTGGTGGTTAGGTTACATACGTAGGAAAAGACCGTACTCGGCATACGCGGTCATGATGTGCATTGTGACGTCTATGGCTGATTGAGGTCAGAAACCTGGAGCCCAGTGAAGATTATGACAGAAGATGTGAGCACTGCACAGTGGACTGCGGCGGTAGGACAGATATGCAGTTAGGTGAGTATTTACTTATTTTTCACCAATTTGCTAAATACAATTTAAGAAATGGCAACTTACATTTTCCTTAAACAGATTCCTATCTAATCGATAGTTATGTTGTAAGTTATTGTCCTACCCATATATGTCTGGAAACTTGATTAGTGTTTTTAGCAAAATAAAAGGCTCCTCTAAAATGGAAGAGGCACGCTGTGGACAGCTATTCCAGGGTTCCTGCTCCTTCTCATTGCAAAGCTGGAAACTGGCTCTTAGGTGGCTCTGTTTCTCTCTACAGAGATCCATCCAGCATAGAGAGCCTTATAGGCAATGTTTTCTGGTAAAATTAGGTGATATGTATAGCACTGATGATGGACAAGATCCCAAAAAATAGCATCTACAGATACCGGTCTCTTCTTTTTAAAGGGGACTCCAAGGCTCTTTTATTGGCCAGAAAGGGTTGCAAACTATAGATGTGACTAGAAAGATTGTGGACTTCCTTTTGGAGGGGAGCTAATTTGCATAGCCCTTCCCAGAGAGCATTGTGATGCCTGTAGGACCCATCCAACATCTGGGTATCAGCCAAGAGATCCAGTACCACCAGCATGCCCCAACTTTAAAAAGTCAAGGCAAGAAGAGAAGGCAGAGAAGAACCAGAAACTCCACACAAACTGTATAGGCAACTCGTGAAGCCACCGAGGAACCTCTAATAAGAGTTACGCCTGGTCCTTTTTCATTGTTATAGGTTATGTAAGGAAAGGTAAGGGGAGAAAGGAACAATTTTGGATCATATGGGTTATGTAAGGAAAGATAAGGGGAGAGAGGAACAATTCTAGGTCATTGTGTTCCAAGACAGAAGTCAACTAAATGAATCAAAGGGGCACCATTTTGGTTTCTGCAATGTGTCCCTTCTGTTCTCAGTGGCTTAAGAGCATATCACTATAGGGCTTTGCTCTCCTCACAAATTCACTTAAATTTGGAAAAAAAGAATAACAAATCTCTGCCTGCTCACAAGTTAAATAACAGACAAGCCCCAGGATCCTTTGGCCAAGTAAAGCAAAAGTTCCCCTTAAAAGAGCAAAATGGGAGAGAGTAGCGTTCCACGCCGCGCCGCTATCCCCTCCTGACACCAGTTAATATCATTAGCTCCATCTGAATCTGAACTCGTGAACTGTGTCTGAACTTAAAAGAGCTCCGCCTCGTGAAAAAAAGCACAAAAAAATCCTTTTTACAACAGTTTACGGCCTCGCATGACAAGCGTTGTCATTTATGGCACTCTGCCCGTTTCTTAAGTGTGGTAAATGATGTAGTGTAATTCGAAGAGAGCTCCGGCACCATCCATCATGCAGGTCTCTGGTTCCCAGATGGGAGGAAAGAGACTGTGATAAAGTTTTAAGCGTTGGCTGGCTCCTTCCTCGCACTATATTTGTTTAAACAGGTTCAGTTTTGAATCAAATCCCTTTCCGCGTGTGAGAGGATTATTCCTGCCACATATAAACCACCAGATGTAGACTTGAAAGACATAACTCCTGTGCTGCTGGAGAGGCCGACAGACCTATCACTTTCTAATTGTGTTTGCCTCTGTTTATTTATGCTTTGGTTTATAGACGGCGCGGTGGAGCGGCCGATAGCGACAACGTTCCACCCTCGGCCGAATTCCTCATCATTATTTCTATTTGTTATCCTTCCTTTTGCCTTGTTTCATGTGTTTGTTTCCTTCACTCCACAGGCATGTTCCGTGTAATGTCACCCATCTATCATACGTGTGCTGCCATGACTGACTACAGTTATTTATGTAGCGCCATGAAGGGACAAACAAACTAGAGTGAGGAATTGTTCTCGAATGTTGTAATATAGGCTGATAAACTCTGGGCCTTAGAGGGGTTTTCTATGACTATTCAACAATCCAACCCTCTGCTCCCAAAAAATTACCAACATACAGAGTGTTCTGATGCACCGCTGCGATTTCTACATCATTCACGTCTTGTTCCTGCTCTGAGATGCTAAGATTTCCCGCCAAGGTAAAAAAAAAACAAAATGGGCACTTATTCTGTAGAAAGTAAATAAGTAAATAGTAATAGTACATGAAAATAACATAGGGGACTTAGTTACCAGTATTTTGATAAAAAAAAAAAAGCATAAAAGCCATCCCACAGCGACAAGGTGACCTAAGCTAAGCATTTCGCATACATAGTTTCCCATGGACCGGTGCCTGAACAAGTCCATGTCCTGCTCAGCCCTGATCTACATTGAGGTCTAATACTAGTGACAGGTTAGGACCGTCCCGATGGGTCACCTTGTCGCGGTGGGATGGCCATTATGTTTTTTTGATCAAAATAGTGTTAACCAAGTCCCCTATTATTTACATGTATTATTTACTTAAGACAGGGTATATTCTCATTTTGTTCTTTTGTTAGGTTTTGTTTGTGAAATGGCCACAATGTGAACCTTCTCTTATACATTGCACATATACCAACTTATAATCTGTGGTTTTCCTGTACAGGAATTCTCCACCTTCTTTTCCAACCTCGACAACCTACAGGATGTCCTGATGACAGAAGTTTCAAGGCAAATTCGGCATCAATTCCATTGGAAAATGTGAATAAGGTCTACAAGAATAAGAACCCTTTTGTTTATTCTCACCAATGACACATACAACAGCACTTGAATCAGCCATTGAATGGGACAAATCCTCGAGCAGTTCCATGGGAAAATCCGTGGCCGAAATCCTAGGGTCAATATATTGGATTTTAATCTGTCATGTGAACATAGCCTAAGAGAATGTGCACACTGCTACTATCCTCCAGGGAGACAGGCACCACTGAAATACTGTCTCATAAAACCTTTTAGCTAGCCAATCTGCTAACCGGCATGCAAAAGGTCTATATGACCGAGATTCTGCATTTTTTAATTTCCTCTACTTCTGAGATACACATTTTTCTCATTAGCTGTCATATTAATTTCCCCAATGATTCCTTGATTGGAACATTTAGGGAATGTTGAACAGGGTCAAGTGGCGGAGAGGATCTAATGTAGAGTTGTGGGAAAGGGGAACAGTTTGACTATCTATATGGGCGAGTCACCGAGGATAAAAAATAACAATCTTACCCCATGTGATCCATTGGACAAATGTCATTATTTTTTTATTTCTTATAGTTTTTTTTTAACATTTCAAAAAAAGGGAAGTTTTTTGGGGAATTTGGGCACAATTTCAGTTATTTGTATATTGGATGTAGAATGAATATTTGTCAATGTTTCTCAGCAGCCGTAAATGAACAGATTACATCCAAGTAACAACAAGGCTTTTATCCTACTGCTCATGCCCCTGGAATATTTGCCCCATAGGCCAAGTAGGGAAGCTAAGATCTAGATAACATCCACATCTGATGTGCTGTGAAAAAGAACAACTGCTGTTTCGAAACACATTGGCCTTTATAGAAATTTCATGGGATGTTTTATTAAGTTTTATTATCTAAATAAAGGAATGTATTAGAGAAGATCGAAACGTTTCAATTTCAATCTCAGCTTTCTAGCTCAGGAAATTGTTTTCTCAAGATTGTAGACACTCCACTTGCCTGGAGAACACGTGTGGTCTGAGGTCTACTAGATCTGCATCCAACCACTTTCAAACTCTTTGCTGCAGACATAGCCTTAGTAATGTCAAAGTCACTTCAGCATAAATGGCTACATGTAAACTGATGGTACCTGTATGATGCGGTCGAACACTTTCTGTGTAGTTAATTCATATTTGTTTCGCTTTTTCTCTCAATTTCTATGACTGAGTTATGGTCTCTGATCTCCTCTCGCTATCCTGAATCAACACAAAGCAGCTGCTGAATTCCCTGTCTCAGCTTTTATGCTGGCTCTGATAATCTCTCCTGATTGCCTGCATTAATCCATGTGATAGCTGAATGGCATTATTGGGAAAGCTGCCTGACTGTGCCCGCGGTAAGATCAGCTTCTCTGACTGATGCAATTTTCAGCAATGTGTAAAATAACTAGGAATTTTAGGAAAATAACAGGAATTTAATCACAAATTTGGCATGATTTTGATTCACTCATCTCTAGCGTATACAGTCATGGCCGAAAGTATTGGGACCCTTGAAATTGTCCCAGAAAATGAAGTATTTCTCCCAGACAGTTATCGCTATTACATGTTTTGTGGCACATGTATACTTCCTTTGTGTGTATTAGAACAACACAACAAAAACAGGCAAATTGGACATAATTTCACAAAAAAAATGTGCCAGACAAAATTGTTGGCACCCTCAACTTAATATTTAGTTGCACACCCTTTGGAATAATTGACTGCAAGTAATTGCTTCCTATAGCTATCCTTGAAGAACCCGGCCCTTCATCCATCAACCATCATAGTCACCATACAGGGATGCAGCACCTCCTAGTTTATTTACATAGAGTTGCTACTGATGGGGTGAAATTCAGGTGCAGAATTGTGAGACAGTCAGGTAATCAGAAAAACGAGCCAAAGTCAGAAACACCAGGAGATTCAGGAGACAAGGATTAACAAGGCAGCAGACCAGGGTAAGTACAACTTATAACTGGCAGCTTTAAGTTAGCTGGAGGAGGTTTAAATAGGGAGTGGCCCCACCGAAGGCTCACAGCAGAGAGCGGACTACAATTGATCAGCACCCTGTAGTAAGACATAGACACCGAGTCTGGGCAGGATGACAAGTTCCAGCCAGACTAATGTAAAAAAGGACCACCCTTGCATCGCTCAGAACCACCGCTCACCGATCAAGCACTGCACCCCTATCAGCAAAGTCAGCAGTTGTAGGAGACACGGACAAAGCAATGATGTGATGGCTGCAAGGCATTATGTGGAATTGTGCAATTGGACTTTTTTATTGATTCACATTAATCAAATTACAAACTGTTCAAATTTGCCAAGTCCAGTGAATTTACAAGAATTTGATGCAAATTTGATTGCATCTTATCGATTTACTCATCTATAGTATTATGTGTATGCCAAGTTACGTGCCGTCTCTAATAATTTCATAGGGCAAAATCAATAGAAATCTAGTGTCTGCGGTTTAATGTTTAATCACAGGAATTAGGAAATGCAGACCCCCTATTGATTTAAAAATCCCAATAGAGAGTTAATTTTTTCTATAAATCATCTAACTTTGCAAAACAGCTTACGTGTGTGTTATTCAAACAGGTGAGACGTGCTCCACTATTTGGAGCCTGACAAGGTCCTTATGTCCCGTGGAGTGGGTGAGGTGTCAGCATTCTCCATGCACCCTAAATAACCCTCCTCAGGTATATCTTACCGGAATTGCTCTTGTTTTTTAAGATACCAAATCTTCATTATTGTACTCGAGGAAAAAGAAGACAGTCTGCAGTGTGCTCCATGTACTCTTCAGCATCAGAGACTTCTCTAGGATGGATATGATGAGCCACCTTGTGTCTGCTCACACATACTGCACAGATCTGTCTGACAAAACACACATTTCCAAAATAAATCCAAAAAATGCAATGTCAATAATGAAAATGTGTTGGATGATTGATGAGTTTTGGTTGTGAGGTCAGACACTGGCAGAATAATTCTTCAGGTCAGTATTTTTAGTATGTGCACACAAAGGCCCCAATCCATCAACACCGGTGATTTTTACACCCAAAGGTGAATCTAGGTTTTCCTGCACCCAGGACAAAAAATCAGTTTGCCACCCCTCCCGTACAAAGCTTAAGCAGTGTGAGTAGTCATCATGTGTCCACTTCACACTTACAGTCACGTGCCGACGAGCTGCTCCTCATAATTCTCTCAAAATTAGGTGACAAACTACAGCCTCTGCGTCACTGAGAGAACCAGGAAGAGAAGCTAGCTGGCACCGACCATAAGCATGAGAATCGCATACAATTTGTCATGTGATGACAGAGCAGAACCACATCCTGACAGTGAGGAGATTACATGCTGTTAGAATTGAGCAAGCTACAGTGCTTAATCTGCTATATAATTGTCTAAGGGTCACTTCTGTCTGTCTGTCTGTCACGGTTAATCGTTCGCTGATTGGTCTCGCCAGCTGCCTGTCATGGCTGCCACGACCAATCAGCGATGGGCACAGTCCAGAAGAAAATGGCCGCTCCTTCCTCCCCGCAGTCAGCGCCCGCTACGTACTCCCCTCCAGTCAGCGCTCACACAGGGTTAATGGCAGCGATAACCGACCGCGGTATGCCACGGTCGGTTACCGCTGCTGTTAACCCTGTGTGACCAACGTTTTACTATTGATGCTGCCTATGCGGCGTCAATAGTAAACATATCTAATGTTAAAAATAATAATAAAAAAAAAAAAATCGTTATATACTCACCGTCCGTCGGCCCCTCGGATCCACAACAGGCCTTCCCTGCTCGCAACGCTCCGGTAACCGCTACGTCATCATCTCGCGAGACCGCAATGCACTCTTCAGACCGGAGCGCGCAAGGAGCGGTAACCGGCTGCTTCGATCCTGAGGCTCCGGAAGGTGAGTATATAGTGAGTTGTATAGTTGACCGATGCACAGTGACACCATCTGCAGCAAGTTGATGCTGCAGCTCTCTGGAGATGGTCTGAGGATTGTCCTTGACTGATCTCACCATTCTTCTTCTCTGCCTTTCTGATGTTTTTCTTGGCCTGCCACTTCTGGCCTTAACAAGAACTGTACCTGTGTTCTTCCATTTCCTTACTATGTTCCTCACAGTGGAAATTGACAGGTTAAACCTCTGAGACAGCTTTTTGTATCCTTCCCCTGAACAACTATATTGAATAATCTTTGTTTTCAGATCATTTGACAGTTGTTTTGAGGAGCCCATGATGCCACTCTTCAGAGGAGATTCAAACAGGAGAACAACTTGCAAGTGGCCACTTTAAGTAGCTTTTCTCATGATTGCATACACCTGGCTATGAAGTTCAAAGCTCAATGAGGTTACAAAACCAAAAAAAGTGCTTTAGTAAGTCAGTAAAAAGTAGGTAGGAGTATTTAAAAAAAGAAAACAATAAGGGTGCCCATACTTATGCACCTGTCAAATTTTGTTTGAATGCAGATTGCACATTTTCTGTTAGTACAATAAACCTCATTTCAAGGCAGAAACATTACTGTGTCCAGCAGTTATTAGATATATGAAACTGAAATAGCTGTTGCAAAAAAAACAATTTTTATAAAACATTAAGCTTAAGATTAATAGGGGTGCCCAAACTTTTTCATATGACTGTACATACAAATGTAGTAACCCTTAACATCTCTGATGGCAATATACTTTATTAACACAGCCATGTATCAAGTAATATGGCAAATTATGGATTGTTACATTGGCACAGGTTCAGAACCAGCACAGGAATACAGCAGCAGAACCCCCAGTAGTACAGAAATACAGCCTAACAACCACCATTAGTACAGGAATACATCACCAGAACCACCAGCAGTACAGAAATACAGCATTATAATCACCATCAGTACATGAATTTAGCACTAGAAAAATCATCAGTACATGAATACATCAACAGAACCATCATCAACACATGAATACAGCACTATCAATCAATTCTAATGTCAGGTCAGCCCCATATACAATTGTATCACATCAACCTACATTTCCCAGTATGTCACTAACAGTGGTACAAAGATACTGGAAGTTATTTTTAGCAGCCATTATCAGACTGAGGACCATACAGGAACCACAATACTGATGAGACGTAGTCAGTATCACATATAAGCATTTACATCCATGAACCTATAGCTGGCATCTCTCATTGGAGTAATGCTCTTTCTATTTTTATCAATCTTGTCTGCACCCCATTATGACATATGGATAGCCACATCTCATCTCGGCAGACTTCCTCTTCTCCGGTCTTCTGCAGCACATGTTCCCATGTACTGACCAGTCTCTATACAGTGCACTGCTCCCGTCTCCACACACATTTCTAACCCCGTACTGTATCCTGATAAATTTCTTCACTCCTCCTGTCACCCCACAGAAGTCTCCCTCCCCATTAAAAATCCTCACACTTTTCCAAATCACCCTATACTTTCCCCTCATATATTACCCTATGGCAAGAAAATTCCAGTTTATTTAGCTCCATTGTAGCACTTTCTTACGTTCCCCACTTCTGTGCAGCAGCAATGGGATCACCTGACATAATCACGCTGCTGACGTTGCCCTGACCTGGAAGTGTAGTCAGAGCTTCAAAGGTTCTCGCGTCTGAAACACTCCACCAGCAGAATAGTAAGTGCTGTTCAGGAGTGGAGTGGATGTAACTCAGAATGAGTACAGGATTAGTAAGGTGAATTATGTACTGTACATAGTGACTGCACCAGCAGAATAGTGATTGCAGCTCTGTTCAGCTGTTGCTGGTAATTGTGGGTCTGAGGAAGGTTGGGGGCTGCAGAGACCCTGGGAGTCTGTGTCTACCTATGGCTCCCGGGTCATGAGCCACCTCCATGAGTATGAAGAAGTGAGCAAGACTATCCGGAGGCTCCTGGAGGAGCTGCACTATACAAGCGCCAAAGCTGCAGGTGCCTCTAAAATGAGGAATACACAACTCCAGGCGGAGGTATGGAGGCTTAAGCTTGAAATAAATGAGCTGGAAGTATAGAGAGCCTTCATAAGAGAGAAAAGTGGTCCTTTCAAGGAAAAATTATTGAATGAAGACCGATTCAGAGAGACGACTGAAAACAGAGCGCAAAAGCAGATGGTGCTGCAGCCTGAGAGCCAGGTGGATGATAGCAGTGATGATGACCAGCAGAAAGCCCTTCCTGGCAGCCTGCAAAGTCATCTGCAGGCCATGTGAAGCAAGCTCCCTGCAGAACAGGCGACAATGACATCTGGAGTCAGCTCTGCGGGCTCTGGTGAAGGACAGTGATAACACTAATGGCGGAGACCAAGCTCCTGGAGACCCCAGTGTGCCTTCAGAACTTCCATCTTGGTGACAATTTGCCATAGGAGGCACATGGAGGCCAGAAGAAAAAGACAAATAAGACCAAGCCAAAGCTGTAGCAAGTGGTAAGCTACGTGTATGCCCCACTCCCTGTACCCCCTGAGTCGGCTGCAGGGTCGCGTTCTTGTTATGACATCATGACGTGGCTTGGCTGATATGGAGAGGTGGTGGAGATGCCAAAGAAAAACCTTGATGAGTTTGGTATCTGGTCAGAGGCCTGGACGTTTATGGTAATACTTAAGAGTTCAGGTGGCACGGTTAAGTACATTCTATCATCTGCCTTCTTCGGTTGAGATCATATCCTGGTCTTCTACCAGGGGCAACCGAAGCTCTGTCACAGGTGCGGCGACCCCACACACATCAGTGCAAATTGCGCTGTGCAGAAATGTGCATTGTGTGTTAATATTAACCATCTTGCTGCATCTTGTGCTGAGATTAGCTGCCACCTGTGTGGTGACTTAGGTCACCCATTCAGCTGTTCTACTCACTCCTTTGCTAATGCAGCCCAGCTGAAGCATCTAAACAAGCGCAGACAGGAGAGGGAGCTGGTTGAACCTCGGATTATTGGGGCAACCCCTGTCCTGGATGCCAGTCTCGCTGTTGAGGCCCAGAGGTATGATGAGTTGCATGATGTCAGGAGGATCCACATGGAGGAAAGAACCACTTCCTTGGAGTCCTCCTATTATGAAAGTATGGATGAGGATAATAAGAATTAGTTAGAGGATAAGCGTAAGTTCGGCACCAAAAATAAGAGAAAGAAGGGAGATAAAACATCTTCTCCAGCTCTGACCAAGGTATCTAAGGAAAGAAAAACTGACTCCCCTCTGGTTGGTATTTCTAACTGGTTCCAAGCCCTTGAGAACATCTCTACCTCTGAAGAGGAAGCTGAGGGTGAGGGTGAGGTTCCAGCTTCAGCGGGGCTTACAGGAGGTGCCGAGTCTACTTCTTCTGGGGATGTAATGTCCTTGGAGAGAGGGACTGGCCTGGAGTCTGGTGATGAGGATGATAAAAAGAAAATACACGTACACGTGGGATGTGTCATTCAAGAGGGGAAAGGATTCCTCCTCTGAGGCGGAGACTCGGGCCCTCCTATTGGTCTCTTGCGGCCGAGTGGTGGTCCATTTTACCATACCAGTGGAATGCCGATGGGTTATTAAGTTAGAAATGGAGAGGTGTCTGATCTTTGATGTCCTCATGAAGGGACAAGAGCTCTGGCTCATTAACATTTATGGTCACCAAACTAAGTGGGACAAGAAGTGTCTCTTTATGAGGATCAAGCCCTACCTTTTTGCAAGTCGGCAGGTTGTCTTTGGAGGGGACTTCAACACTGTCATGAGGCCCCGAGATAGACAAGGTTCTAGAGACAAGCTGAATTATGATAGTGCCACCCTTAATAGTGTAGCTAGTGAGTTGTTGAGGTGGGGTTCTCAGACCACTGTTTAATTTTGTTTTCTCTGAATGTTACAGAGACCCTCTGGATGGCAAGAGGTTTTGGAGGCTCAATTTGTCTCTCTTGGAAGAAGTGGAATAAGACGGTCCTTTGAGGATTTTCTTCAGAGCCAGGTACCTTTACTAGATCCTTGTAGTAGTAAGTCAGAGTGGTAGGTGATGTTCAAGGGAATAGTGACGAGATTCTTCTGCCAGCTCTTGAGCCTCAGGAGTCTGAGCAGGTACCGCTTGTATCAGGGTCTGAGGAGGAGACTCGAGCATCTTGTCTCAACTGGAGGTTGCTGTGAAGAGATCTCCAGAGTGAAATCTTTGCTTATGAGGTGTCAGTACGATAGACACGCATCTTTGGTATTTGAGATGGATTTCCGGAAGTGCCCGACCCTTACAGAAACTGCAAGATGTCAGTGAATAGTAAAGTGGTTACAGGACTGGTCGACACTGCGAGGTCCCTGAGGTTATCCAGTTCATTGATCCTGGAGGTTGTCAGATCCTTCTACTCGCACCTCTTGGGGAAGAGAGTTCTTGATTGGGATGAGATGTCGGCATTTCTGGCTGAAGCCATCCTCAAACCAGGGGTAGAACTCTCTCTTGATGTTTTGACAGAGATGATCAGGGAAGAAGAAATTATGTTGGCAATTGACGGACTTGCTCTAAATAAATTGCCCAGTCCAGATGGCTTAACATCTGAATTCTATAAGACCTTTAAGGATGCTTTGGTTTCCCTATTGATTGAGGTATTCAATGAGTGTCCTCGGGCACTCTGTCGAAGTCAATGAGGAGGTCTGCCCTGATCATCTTGTCAAAGGGTAAGGACCCATCTTTCATTGAGTATATGTGTCCCATAGCGCTTCTCAATACAGACAAGAAGGCTCTGGCAAAGGTGCTGTTCAATCAGCTGGTGAAATTTGCACCTCCACTCCTTTTGGATGCCCAGCATTGCTCTTTTCTCGAGCACAGCACATTTAGTGCTGTGCTCAGTGTCTGAGAGGCAGTGGAGCAGGGTAGGGCTGGTCACTGGATGGCGTACATGCTGTCACTAGACCAGGCAAAAGCATTTGATCGGGTTAATCACTTGTACCTCTGGTCTGTTCTTCTGACATATGGCCTGCCGGGGGTGTTGTTGAATGGCTTAAGACCTTGTACAGTGGGGCAGAGCGTTCCTTCCTTGTGAACAGTTGGATTGGCAGCTCTATTGTGGTTGGGTCTGGTTTTCGCCAGGGTTGTCCCTTGAGCCCGCTGCTGTACGTGTTTGCTATTGACCCACTTCTTAGGATTGTGGAAGGTGGACAGGATGATATTAGGATGGACCAGGCAGCACTGGAAGCCACTCTGAGGGTGGTCACATATGACTATGATGTCAATTTTTTGTTTCCTCTCATGAGGAGGCAGGGTGGCTTGTATCAGACATAAATGACTACTCTGAGGCATCCGGGTCCAAGATCAACCGGGATGAGTGTGAGCGTCTCTTGCTGGGAGGAGGAGATCCTGGTTTTGATCTCCCGCCC
This sequence comes from Ranitomeya variabilis, assembly GCF_051348905.1. Classification (NCBI taxonomy): domain Eukaryota; kingdom Metazoa; phylum Chordata; class Amphibia; order Anura; family Dendrobatidae; genus Ranitomeya; species Ranitomeya variabilis. Next base: position 1,148,408,591 of record NC_135232.1, read on the forward strand.
ACCCTTCCAGGACCCAAAGTCTCTGTAAATGTCCTTGGCATTGAATTTGGCCAGGGGAGCTACCCCAAACAAAATTGGGACAGCAGGCTAGAGATTACCACTCAGAAGGTGAAGTAATGGAAGGGTTTGTCTTTGACCCTTAGGGAAAGGGTAAGCCTGATCAAAAATTACCTGCTCCCTTTACTGATTTATTCAGACAGTGTGTGCATCTTGCCGGAACCTTTCTGGATTTGGGTCTCCAGTTTGTTCTTCCATCTGTTATGGGAAATAGACTGAACTTGGTCAAGAGGAAGGTTACTTACCATACTAGGATATCAGGAGGGTTGGGTTTGGTCAACTCTGTGGTATTCCTTTTCGATACCTTCATTAAGATCAATATTGCAAACCTCTGGAAAGAGAGGGCTCTTTCATGGATTTTCTCCTGTAGGGGATGGTTTCAGCCTTTCTTCCAGGACTGGTACACAGGAGGGCAAGTGAAGTATCTTCACACACCACATGGACATCTTCCAGCTTACGTAGCTTAGTTCGGAAGGTAATTCGCTGATGGGTTCTGGGAGTGTGGAAGATCAGGACTCTGCCAAGGAAACTCCTTGACAATAGGGTTCTGTTGACCCATTTCTAGAGGCCCTTGGCGCTCAGAGATTGCCGAAGTCGGGATCTTGGGGACTGTTTGCATCTTTTGAATTCCATAAGGATCCCCTCAAAGTTTTGGGGCTTGGCTTGGCACTGCTTCCATGGGAAACTGTGTGTGAGGTACAATCTGAAGTGTAGGAGCTCTGAGGACAGGAACTATCCTCGGGTGCATTGTGATACCATGCTGGAAAGCATGGACCACTTCCTGATTTGTTGTCCCTTTAAAACAGAGGTGTGCAACAGTGTGGGTGCCTCCATTGGCTGGACTTGGTTGGCTGGTCTCTCTTATTCAGAATTGGGCTATGCAGCATTCGGTGATCTAGGTGGTCGGGACCACTGCACCTTATTTCTAGTTAGCACAGTGGTTAGGAATCACACATGGAATGCACAGTGTTTAGTATTGATGCAACGGAAAATCCTGTCAGTGGAAGATGTATTTGGGACCATACTTGGTGACCTGATGAAGGTGCGCTCTTTGGAGTTTGAGATCACCAGTAGCCACAGCTACAAACCACCACGTCGCAATCCCCGGAAACATTTTCACAAATGACTTCTTCTGTATCCACCAATGTCCAAAAATCATTTTACAAGTTCTACACAATAAGCCTCAGGCCACTCCCATGCTGGACCAGACTGAACAAAGGGTATTCCAAGACCTCATGGATCTGTTACGTGGAGGTGACGAAGGCCCAGCTGATAAAGGTGGCAACATCGTCCTTTGGCCTCATGATCTTTACCTGGAGGAAGCCCATAGACAACTGGACAACTCCAAATTCTATCGTAGGCTTCCATCAGACCCTACCGGTGTATACTCTACTAAACTAAGGACACTTATTGACAGAGCCCTGGAACTAGGCATAATCAATTCAGGACCTTTTTTCTCCAAGTCTCCGGCGTGGCAATGGGGGCCCGCTGCGCTCCGGCTCTGGCTAACCTCATTTTAGGGTGGTGGGAGTCCACCCTTGTCTACAACACGATGGGGTACAAATCTAAGTGAATTTCCTGGACCTCAATGTTGTCTCTCGTGACGGTGCCCTGTCTACTTGTTTATATCGTAAACCTATGGCTGCGAATAGCTTACTTGAGTATCGTAGCTTCCATCCATTACACACCAGGAAGGGCGTTCCCATGGGGCAGTTCTTGAGAACTAGGAGGAACTGCACGTTGGACGAAGATTTTCAGAATGAAGCAAGGGATCTTACTCATAGGTTTAGGAAGAGGGCATATCCTAAAAGATGTATCTCCCAGGCATACCAGAGGGCAAATCTTCAATCTCAAGTCTCTCTATTGGAACCCAGAAAGAAGCCCCCTGACAAACATGTCCGTTTTATTACTGGATACCACACTCATTGGGCCCAGGCAACATCCGTGGTTTTCCTTGGGCTATGTCTGCCTTCAAGCTTTGACTACACATTTCATGGATGTTGGAAATCTCAGGATCAATATATCTTTCACAATATTCCTTCCCAATGTCGTTGAATTTGGTGGCATCTTTATATCTTTATTAATGGCAAAAAATTCACCAAAATATACATGGATTTCTGCAATGTATATCCTTGAAATCTCTTATGGGTGACCCCGGTCGTATTGTCAAAACTCTATATATCGTGTATGGATCCAACTTCTGAAGCCTCTGAATTGGAACTTGGTTAAGTACGGGACTACGTACCTACACACATGTGGACTCTTGGATTCCAATTGGGGAATGGGGTTATTGTTTACTCAATCCACTTTTTGATGTTCATGTTTTGGATTTATATGCACCCTGGTTCTTTATCTTTGTCTGGCATACTTCAGCCTTATGTTTGTTATCATGCATTATTCTCCAGTTCACATTGCACATTATACCTGCATTTTATGTAAACTACTGTCAATCATGTTCGGTACGTCCTTTTGGTAATTGCCAACAGTGGAAGTTATGCTTTGACATTTGTATTTGGATACTTGAAGTTCGAGACCTATTTGGTCCAGGGTTATATTTTTTCATATTTTCACATATTCATAACTACCTATACCTTCCCTCCTTCCTTCCTTCCTTTTTTTTTTTTTTTTTTGCCTCATCGGTGGCTTTCCTCTCATCTTCCAGGTTTTTCTCTGTGCTTATTGTATTTTGGGCGCATAATTTCCACATTTTTATGGTACTATGTACGCTGGCTCTATATAATAAATGAGCACTACTATAAGGTTATAATCATTGGTTTCGTATTTATTCATTTTTTCTTTACAGTTCTTTATTTTTTCGAGGAGGTATCTACAGCATCTAGTCCAGGCATCTGTCATCCCTCCCCATTTGTTTCTCCTCACTTCCCCACTAACAATCCCATATGTGTGTGTTTCTGTTATTGTTATTATCACTTATTTGTGTGTTGGTCCTTGGCGCTTTTATGCACCTTCATATGCTGGGCCCCGGCATGTTTCCCCTTTATCTGTGGGTGTCCTCCTTCCATTTCATTGTTTACAATGCGCTCCGCTGAATTACTTCATGCGCACTATGTACTACTGGCAGAGACGTCTGCCTGTACAGCTCTGTTTGCCCTCTTGGTGTCACTTCCGTTTCCGGTCCCCGGCGCGCCCTATTCGTGTCCCAAATCCTACTAAAGGTATTTAAACCTCTATTGATCGGTTATTGTACATCTTCCCCTGACGAAGCCGTCCGTGCAACAGCGACACGTGTTGGGCTGCTCCCCATGCTGATCTCTGCCTTGCTTTGTCTCTCTCCCGGCTGCAGCATTTTCCATTTTGGCTGCGTTACATGTGGGCTCCGCATATTTCCGCTTTCATCAGGCTGCGGTACTACACTTTGGCACAGCTTTTTATTTTAATCTTCTCACCTTCTGTGCCCTTTGATTTTTTGGCACAATATCAATTTCCCTTTGTTTGTGCCTTACTTCATGCGGTTGTCTGCTCACTATTGACAGATTATTACCAAATTGGCTTACAGGTATATGTGGAAAATTATTCCTTATGACTTTTGGTACTGTTATTTATGCACCTGATGTATCCTGTGTAGTGTTGAGCAATACCTTCCGATACTCAAAGGTATCGCCGATACCGATACCCGATACCAATGCAAGTGAATGGGACACAAGTATCGGAAGGTATCCTGGATGGTTCCCAGGGATATACTCACCCCTCCGGCGGCCCCTGGACTTTACCGATGTAACCGGCAGCCTCCGTTCCTAAGAATGAGTTTAGGATTTTCGATGACGTCGCGGCTTGTGATTGGTCGCGTGACCGCTCATGTGACCGCCCACGCGACCAATCACAAGCCGTGACGTCATCGCAGGTCCTAAACTCCTCATTCTTAGGAACGGAGGCTGCCGGTTACATCGGTAAGGTCCAGGGGCCGCCGGAGGGGTGAGTATATCCATATTTTTTATTTTGATTCTTTATTTTTTACATGAATATGGATCCCAGGGCCTGAAGGAGAGTTTCCTCTCCTCCAGACCCTGGGAACCATACACTGGGAACTTCCGATTCCGATTTCCGATATCACAAAAATATCGGAACTCGGTATCGGAATTCCGATACAGCAAATATCGGCCGATACCCGATACTTGCGGTATCGGAATGCTCAACACTAATCCTGTGATACTTGGTTAAATTTACAATTGCAGTATTTACCCATCTATCTTGTGTCCCTCCGGGGTGAGTTGGATTGACATCGTATACTTACATATGTGAGGTCACTATCATAGTATGACTATATACACTTTATTCATTGATTGAATACAATTATTTTTGATGTTTATGATGACCTATATTATCTTGGCAGGATCACTGGAGATCTTGTACTATATATGTATTTTTTAAGTGTTTTTATATTTCTTGATCAATAAAGTTTACCTTTTTATGTATATTATATAGTGGTGTGCAGTATTTTGGAGTGGTTCTTTCTGTTGGTTTGTGCTCTGGAGTATGAGAGACTGGGAACACATAGGGCCGCCCTCTTCTGGAGGGGCTTTTTTTATTGTGCCCTAGTCTGGTCATCTCCTTTCCTGGTGGTGGGCTGCTGCAGACACTGTAGATTTTTGTTTTGTTTGATCGGTATACAGTGATGTAGGGCTGCAGGCATCAGACTTGGGCTTTGTTATATGTGGCTATTGTAGTATTTGTTTCTGTATATATTGTATATAAGGATATATATTTGGGTGTAGGTGTTAGGTTGAGTGGTGGGAAAAGGGGGAGGTGGATTTATCTTGTGGGACTATGGGACACTGGGATGTTTGGGAGAAAAACTGGCACTGCCTGATTTGGCCTATGGAAGTTTGACATGGACTGAAGCATGAGACGCAGGACCAGCTCTCAGGTCAGTGTGGGGGGGTTTAGTCTTGTATATATCTGTATAGTTTGTGTTGTTTCTGTTATTATTGTTATGTTTTACATAGTTACATAGTTATTAAGGTTGAAGGAAGACTTTAAGTCCATCTAGTTCAACCCATAGCCTAACCTAACATGCCCTAACATGTTGATCCAGGGGATTTTTATAATAAAAGATCTACAGGAAGTGACTCAGGATGTAACGAATGGAAACGGAGGCACAGATGTAGAAGTTCACATTAGTATTTATTGAAGTTAAATGTGGAACCACTAGGCCACGGTCCGGGAGGCTCCGAAGGGGGCATTACTGCATGAGCCCCAGACGCCCGTAGTAAGTCCCTTCGAACAGGGACAGATTAGAATGCCTGGGGGACATGGGTGCTATCTTCAGTTAGACCCCATACATGTGGCGGCTGTCCCAGCGGAACAGACAGACCAGCAGGGTTAGCTGGTGCTGCAGAGCTGACCGGAAGATACCGGGTGTTCGAGTAGAAGTTGGTACCGGGAGTACTGGCGTAGTCTGGAAGAGTAGCAGGTAGACTGGCGGGACTAGATGGGTCCAGCGTGGATAGTGCGGATGCAGTCCAGAATAACTGGGTAACGGATGGCAGCGGATCTGTGGAGACAGACAGTGTAAGCGGAGAACTTGGCTGATACTTCAGAAACAGAAGCGCTTGAAAACAGGAACCGGAAGTTAGCAACAGTGGATACTTGTTGCTCCGGCGCCCTCCCAATGGTGGAGGAGCTGGAAATAGTAGCCAGCCATACGCTATTTGTTAGAGGCAACTTTTGGAAAATGCACACTGTCTCTTTAAGAGACCAAAAGCGGGCGCGCGGGCGACCTAAGAACCCTGCCTGGGAACCTGCTGGCCGCACACCAGGAAGCAGGAGAGGAAGGAGGGGCAGAGGCTGCATTCAGACAGCGTGGAGCCGGCACAGAGCGTGATTCCCGACGGAGACCCCTTGAAGGTACAGGAAATGGACCGGGTGTAACACAGGATCAGTAATGTAATGTATGTACTGTGAGACTGACGTACGGAAAGACTTGTGGAACTCCTAAGGTGAACCCGCAGGACCACGACAATGAACCTCCCTAGGGCGAGCTGGCCTAGTAAACCACCCCCTATACAGGGAGCTTTGGGGCAGGCCCAGGGGAGACTATTGCTGTGGAAGCTGATACCTGGGGACAGGAGGTAGGAGACACAAGCGGATACCAGAAGGGGACCAGCCCTAAACAGGCTGCCTCCTTCTGAGGTGCAGAATCCCGGTAGCCGCAACACCGAGGGAGCAATGACCCTTTATGCCTTGCTCCAGAGACCGGCCGGACAGCTAATTTCACGTTACCTGTCCGCCCTACACCCAGGAGGCACGGTGGCACCCCTTAGAGGCTTAGAGGCTGGGGCATGATAGAGTCCCTATAAACCGCCTCAAGCCACCAGTCATACGGGTTTGTCCTATCCATACGGGGGACAGAGAGAGAGACATTACATCTGTGAGGACCTTATGTGAAGCCTTAGGCAGTAAGGAACTACAACACCACGGCGCTAGAGGAAGGCTACTGATTTCTACCTGGACAAGGGGACTCTGGACTTGCCTCCAAACCGGCCGGACTCTGCCTGCCCTGTGATCTGGTGCCCTGGACTGTGGATGTTGAAGTTCTCAGTAAAGGTAAAGAGACTGCAACCTTGTGTCCTCGTTCTTCACTGCGCCTCTCACCATCCACCATTTACACACTGGGAAGCCCTGGGGATACGCGCGCATCCGACGAGAACCAGGAGCCAGGTGGCACGCAGGAACAGGTAAGTATGCCGGGAGCCAGGGGAAGCCAGGGGAAGATGCGGCAGGCGCACCAGCAGCGACAGCGGCAGACGTGACGTACACAGTGACTGCACCAGCAGAATAGTGAGTGCAGCTCGGGAGTATAATGAGCCACCTCCGTGAGTATGAAGAAGTGAGTACAGGAGGCTCCGGGAGGATCTGCACTCCACAAGCAACAAAGCTGCAGGTTCCTCTAAAACTGAGGAAAACCCAACTCCAGGCAGAGGTAAAGAGACTTAAGCTTGAAATTAATGATCTTGAAGTGAGGAAAGCTTTTATTAGAGAAAAAGTGGACCATTTGAAGAAAAACTACAAAATGAAGACAGATTGAGAGAAATGGCGGATAACAGAGAGCAAAGGCAGATGGGGCTGCAGCCTGAGAGCCAGGTGGATGATAATGAAGATGAGGATGATGACCAGCACAAAGCCCCACCTGGCTGCCTGCAAAATCACCCGCAGGCCACGTGCAGCGAGCTCCCTGCAGGGCAAAGACATTGACATCTGGTCGCAGTCCTGCTGTCTCTGGGGATGACAGTGACAGTGGCAGCCAGGGAGGGGCTCTAATGGCGGAGATAAAGCTCCTGAAGTCCCCAGTGTGCCTTCAGAACTTCCATCTTGGTGATAATTTACCGGAGGAGACACCTGGCGGCCAGAAGAAAAAGGTAAAGAAGATCAAGCCAAAGCTGCAGGAAGTGGTAAGCTATGTGTATGCCCCCTCCCTGTACTCCTGAGTCGGCTGCAGGGTCAGCTCACTGTATAAGCCCCGTTGCCCAGCCCAGCCCAGGTTCTGCTGTGGATCTGGTGCAAAGGTGTGGGGAGATTACAAAGCAACGTAATGAGGGACAGAGCTCCGTCTCTGCTTGTAGTAGCGGGGATGAAGCAGAAGGTGCATTAGACGAGAGGCTGGACAGTGAGGGCGGCCCAGCGGTGGGCATATGGTCAGGCCATGATACTGTGGTGCGCTCCTCAGTGGGAGGGGTGAGTGGCCCAGTGTCGGGGGCAGCTCCGGAGGCCTCAGTGCCCCTGAATGCTGTTGCCACTGATCACTTAGTTGAGAAGCGGCGGCAGTGTGAGGTGGTTGCCGGGGCTGGGAGTTCCGGTACTCCCAAAGTCCTATTTTGTGTTGGCGCCACTGGTCAAGAAGATCCTGATATTAAGTATGAGCGGTTCCTCACAGCAGGTAAGGATCAACGGCACCTGGTAGCAACCATGAATCAGCGGAAAATATCAACTGATGCGGAGGGCACACATAAAATAAGGGGTGAGTTTGCCTCCAGTTCTGGGAAGGAGACTCAGCCCCTTGTGCCTGTTGATGCGGAGGTCAAAATGTCACCCCCTGTTGTCACTAGTCCAGCAGGAGTGAATGTGGTGGTGGGTATGGATGAGAAAAATTCTTTGTCTAGTGGTGTGGTTGCTGGTTTGGTGGAGGGTGAGGGGTTATGGAGGTGGGTAATAGTGATGCTGTTGGTGTGGCTGTGGCCACTTTTCCGGTTCCCCCCAGTTGTGGCAGCACCTGTCAGGAGTTATGCTGATGTTGCCCCCAGGGGAAATATGGTGTCCTCTTCGTCTCTGGGCTCTGGGGACGGCATGTTGCAATGGCGTCTACTGGAGGCTCTAAAGAAGGGGGAGAGATCATTAATGGTAGAGGGTCGAGAGGTTGATCTATCCTTCTGGACAGAGAGGCATGGCCTCGGGGACTTCCGAGAGCAAAGAGGGGAATACAGTGTGGTCCCTCCCAACAGCTGGGCCGGTAGTGTGCATAGGAATGTGCTCCATCTTCGGTGGAGGGGCAGTGATGCGTGTCCTCCAAGGTCTAAGGTTGTGGAGCTACTGCTGAGGATGGACTTCAAGGCGATTGATGGTTGAGGATTATACTCGGAGACCTGGTGAAGGTGCACTCTCTGGAGTATGAGAGACTGGGCACACGCAGGGCCGCGCTCCTCTGTAGGGGCTTTTCTTTTAGTGTGCCCTTGTCTGGTCGTCTCCTTTCCTGGTGGTGGGCTGCTGCTGACACTGTAGATTTTTTTTTGCTTGATTGGTATACAGTGATGTAGGGCTGCAGGCGCCGAACTTGGGCTTTGTGATTTGTGGTTATTGTAGTGTGTGCTGCTGTATATATTGTATATATTGTATATAGGGATATAGATTTGGGTGTAGGTGTTAGGTTGGGTGGTGGGAAAAGGGGGAGTTGGGTTTATCTTGTTGGACTTATTATTGTTATGTTTTTCATTTTTATAATAAAAGATCTACAGGATGTAACTCAGGATCAGTACAGGATCAGTAATGTAATGTATGTACACAGTGACTGCACCAGCAGAATAGTGAGTGCAGCTCTAGAGTATAATACAGGATGTAACTCAGTATCAGTAAATGATCAGTATTGTAATTAATAATAATAATAAGATGATTATTATTATTATTATTACAAAATACATATATGAATTACATTAGACACACTATCAATGAAAGACTAGTACAGAGGGCAGATGGCTCTGCTCTTGCAGGCTCACAGTCTACAATGTAATAGGGAAAGAGACAGTACTTTGGGGGTTGCGGCAGTGCCGGTGGTGGTGGGGTGGCATCTCCGGTGTTGGTGAGGTGGTAGTGCCGGTGGTGATGGGGTGGCAGCAGTGGCGGTGGTGGTGCATTGCGGTAGTGTCAGTGGTCGCGGATTGTGGCAGTGCCGGTGTTGGTGGGTTGCGGTAGTGCTGGTGTTGGTGGGTTGCGGCAGTGCCGGTGGTGGTGGGTTGCAGCAGTTTCGGTGGTGTTGAGGAGAAGAGATGGGTTTGTGAGTTCTGTCTGAAAGTTCTGAATGATTTGATGCACAGAGTTACAGAGGATGGGGCACTCGGGAGAAACCTTGGAGGCCAATGGGTGAAGAGCATATAAGTGTGTAGGAGGGAAGGAGGTCTTTAGAGGATCAGAGGTTGTGTGTTGGAAGATATTGGGAGATTAGTTCGGAGATATACGGAGGAGACAGATGACTTTTCAATGTATATGATATCTGTATAAAACCGATAAGAAGTGGTGATCACAGTCATCTGCGGGAAAAAACTATATTGTCATATTGAAAAGATGCTAAAAAGTGAAACCAGATGATCACAATGTGAAAGCAACAAATCTCAGCTCTGTGATTATTTTACTTTTAATGCTGAATGTAAACAGGTCTCGGCGGAAAATGAATCTGTCCCATCAATCGCTATATGGATATCGGTCAATGGAATTGCACTTGGATTAATTATCCATGTGAACCGAGGCTTCAGTAATGGCCAAGAAAAAAAGTATTGGAGGTTTGAAAAACATTTTTCAGCGTAAAAATCCTCTGGCACCAAACTTTCGTGAAGTTATTGCTTGAATTTTTTTTTTCTTGTCTTCATTCCACAGGATGAAGACTATATATTGAATTAACCTCCGGAGGATAATGTAATGATTCAATTAGACCACTTGCAAAAAATATAAAAAAAAGATTGAGGGAAATCATATTTCAACTTTTAAGTAGCTCCAAAAATTTTGGCCAGGAACTATTGCCAGAAAATATTTGGCCACTGTCTCTCCGCATTGATTTTTCTTTTTCGTTCTTTGCTTTATTGACCGTTTCCTGCACTGTTTTGCCCCAACCTTGGAATATCAAACCTGTACTTAAAATTTCATTTTCAAATATATTGCATCCTGGCTATAAAAAATTACCTAGAACTGACTCCATTTGTTCCAAAAACACCTTGACTATTAAAATTCTTAATTAGAAATAACACCCTTAGAATCAGAAGGGCGTTCGCTCTGCCTGGAGTGTGGATTTCAAGAACAGATCGTGTCCTTTTTTTAGCTCTATGTATAGGGAGTTTGTAAAAGTTGTAATCCCACGCTTGGAAAAATACACCCGTTCTCCAACTGCGTCTCTGTTCCCAGGCGCTATAAAAAAAAAAAAAGTAAGAAAAAAATGGAGAATTGGAAAAAAAAAAATGTCAATTTGTTGCCAAAACCTAGATGGAGTCTAGCAATTAACAGGTACTTATGAAAAAATCGAAAGGAAATTGGGATTTAAGGCTACGGAGCAATTACATTTTAAAGTGGTGTAAGAAAATTGAAGGTTAATGAGGTTTGTTTGACTTTATCCAACCGTATAAGCCCACACCATGTATTTCTATTGGAAAAACAAGTAAAACATTGAGTGTATTAATAAATTTATGGATAAAGGAATATTTACATCTGCTCTTGCTTGTAGACGTAATTTTCTTGCCTCATTGAAGGTAGAAGGTGAAATACTAAAAATCTAATGAAAACATATGGAATACATATAATGAGATTACTGTATAAAATCCATCAGGCAAATTATGGATTCTGACTTTTTCATATTGCTTTATTTTTATCTGTTAATATTTTTTTTACTGCTTTCCTTTTTCCTATTCATTTAAAGGATGTTTAGGTGTGGATATAAAAAAGTGGTAGACAACTGGTTAGAACTTGCCAGAACTTGGAAAACTGTTTTGGATATAGCCAAAAAAAAGTATATTTCGTAATATGGTCGTAAATGTTTTATTGGTGTCAGCAGCTTTCAACAGGATCTACTGGAAATCGAATGTGTGGAATAGGATTGGTGTCCAGTCTCGGAAAGTAGTTAGGTTGGTCACGTTTGATTCTTCCACTGTGATGGTTCGGAGATGTCCCCATCTGTTCCAACAAACAGGATTCATTTGGCAATTATTTTATGAGTATTGCCAACTTTGGGTTATGCACCCACTACTCTGCTTACATGATTCCTTTCCTTAAAAGGTTATTCATAAAAATACACAAGTATAGCCCTACTTACAGGATAGGGGATAACTATCTGATCCTTTGGGGTCTGATCGCTGGGCATCCCAGCTATTCCGAGATTGGGGCTTTAGAACTCAATTTCTAAGTCATAGACAACCTTCAAGTAACAAAACTGCAAAATTTGACAGTATATGAGGAAAAATGGGGAGAAAAATAGAATACTAGAAAGTTTTAGAGAACCATCTCATTGTGTCTGGGACTTCTCTAAAAAAGGAGGCTCCAAGACTAGGGATGATGGAATCCATGGATGTCCAAGTTAATCAGGTTCGACTGAGCTTTAGTACAAAGTTCGGATTGGGTACAAGAAGTCTACCCGAACTTGAAACCGAACCCTATAGAAGTCAATGGGGACCCAAATTTTGGTGCTGTAAAATGGTCATAGTAAGGGGTAGGAGGCTGCCAAAGGATGCAGTCTCCCTCTCACACACAGTTCTCCTGGAATTCCGAGCACTAAAACGGACTTCCGGGAGAAGTCCATGTTCAGAGTTCAGGACCCGGACCTTACAGTAGGTGTTCGCTCATCTCTGTCTAGGACATTCTAGGATATTCCCAGGTGTGAGTAGACTCTGAGATCTAAAGATACTCAAAAACTTAATAAGGAACATTGAATTAATAGAGAGTGACTTTGTTGCAAGTCAAATTTCCCTGAAAAATTGACAAAATTTGATAAATTAGAATTTTGACACATTCGATCATCTCCAGATTGAGTATCTATTCAACTGCCCAGAAAACTAGAAGTTAAGGGTAATAAAGATCAGGATGTTGAATTGTGTAATGCTTATTTATTTATTAATTTATTTGGAGTGGGATCAGTCTGGCAATGGTTTTCCCTGCAGACTCGAATGAAGACTTGGCCGATTTAGGAGGATTAGCTATTGGCTAACCACTATTTGATATATGGAAAGCCTAAGGTCAGTTTTGGTAGAGCCAGAATCTTACTAATCAAAGCAAAAAGGATTAAAAGGAAGATGACATAGACTACCTGCATTATATTAGCCAACCTTAGCGTAACTCAAAAGTAGAGAAGGTCAGGGTTTAATCAGGTTCAATGTCAATGACTACATTATAATATGTTTTCTGCTTCTAAAAGTGGAAGGAGCTGGATGCAGAGATGGACAGAAACCCATCAATATGAAAGAAACTACCCTTAATGGTCATGTTATAGGAAATTTCAAAATTGCTTCTATAAAAGTCACTGATGTTCAGAAGTCTTGTGGTTTATTGTGGAAACATTGATGTGTCTACTGTAAAGAATTAGAGGGATTTTCTAACCTTAACAAAACCTTCTCATAAATGATGCACCCTGGTGTCACATCTTACCACATGGCGTGTTGCGCCACTTTTATTAGATTACGAAAAGCTGGATATTTTTGGCTGGTTTTTCCTGATGATCACATGTGGAGAACAGATTCTATGACGTTACACAGCACAATGCTCTAGAGATGAGAGAATTGTTTATATGCAATTTGAAATTTGCTTGACATGAATCCCATATACAATGGCCACTGCTGGCTTATCCATAATACCTTGGAGATAGCACATCACATGATATAGCACAGCCAATCAGGAAGGACTGTCGTAGCCTGTGTAGGGGCTGAGGCAGGGAATGCAGCAGCTCTTTGTGATGAATCTGGATAGTGAGAATAGTGAAAGGACGTAACAGCTTAGCAATACAGATAGTGAGAGAAGGCTATAAACCGCTGAAGAAAATGTGCAGCACAGCCGTGAAGGAAATTAATAGGAGTAATAAGAAAAGGCTGTTGGTTGCCACCAATTTTCATCCATTTACCTATAGGCATATATGATGAGGTCACTTTCACGTTAGGCTGGGCTTGTGTTACAGAACTCGAAATAGGTTGGCTGCAATCGTAGGAAACTTCAGAGTGTTAGACACATCTCTTCAGGGAAATTTTAGGCTTTCTTGAATACTTTGAATTCTTGGTGAATCAATTTTCTGGAAAACGAATTATCAGCAAAAATTCAATGAAACTGTCAAATGTCAAATGTGAATTTAAAGAAGAAAATAAATAATTCTCAGCAGAGAGTGGTGAAGCAACGAGGGCAACATTCAAACCCCTGAATCAATTTCGTCATTGTCCCCCTAAATTCTGAACATGGGAACAGAAGATCAGGGAGTGGTGACATATCCAGTCAACCACCAATGATTTCTGCTAAAAAAAATATCTCTTTAACAGACCCCCAAAATTCTTCCTTTTAGTGGCAAAAGCAATGACTCTTTGCGAATAGGAATCAGTGTTTTAAAAATATGCTAAGATTAACTATTCTTACATTAAGATCATAAGTCAGGTATTGGATTTCTTTTGGACAAACCCTTTAAGCAAAGCTGAATATTATTGAGCTAAAAAGCTAAAAATACTAAATATATCTAGAGTTTCTAACTTTATAGGGCATAGTAAGTATCGGGATATGGGGAAGGTATGGAAAAACCAGATGTTCGTATTGTGTCTTAATGTGTGCTATTTTAATCATTTTATGCATCACATTCCACTATTTAAAATGTTTAAGATGTTCCTTCCATGAAGACGATCATCATCTGCCTCTCTTTAATGTGGTCCAGGTGATCCGGAACGGCCGCCAGCAGCCGTCTCCCCACATCCCTGTGTTGGCGATGTCCAAAGATATTTTATTAAAGGATGAGCGCTTGTCCTTATCTGGCCTCGTAACATGAACATGTGGCTGATATTCCAGTGCCACCGACGTGGAGACTTGTGTCGGGACCACCTATAGAGACACCAGAGTTTAATGGTAAAGAAAGACGTTCTATGGAACGAGACCCTGCAGCCGAAAGAAACAACTGCTACCATTTGTCTTGAACGCATCTACATATTTTCGGTATTACCATTGATTGATATTTGTTCTACGGTAGATAAATGTGAAATTCAGCATCTTTATAAGATACAAAGATATTATGTTACTACTTTTATGTTTTACTAAATACCAATGGAAGACCACAATAGGGAAAATCTACTAATCCGGCCAAAGTTTAATGCATAAAGGTAAGTTCCCCATATACATGAGACTAACGTCATCTGAACCTGATGTCTGACTAATGTAAGGTGTATGGTGGTCACCCTACTCTCCCCAGACATGGAAGTTAAGGATCTAGCAGGTGGGATTTCGGACAGCTGATCCTTTTGTTCTTCGCGAGATCCATAGCCTACAGAGGAGTCTGGCCAAGGCTCTCTTGTGGAGAACACAGGAGTGGTCGGCCGAGCGAGGACTTCTATGCAATGAGGAGTTGGGAGAGATAGCTGCTGGCTGAGCAATCAGCCGACAGCTATTTTTTATGGGGTCCCTTAGTAATTCAAGTTTATCACAATGGCTTGCTTTGCTTCTTGCTAGATGTATTGGACATATTTTGTAAATATTGATGCAATTTTGAAGCAGAATGTTGCATCTCAAGAATGGTGCGTCCCATGAAGCCATGCACTTTTAATTGAAGCCATGTCTTTTGTCAAATCAAAAGTATAACATATTGCACCATCTTACATGGGCGCCAGTTGTTGTTTTTTTTAACAAATTGAGACAGAATTCAGTTTAGTAAGTCACTTTGCTACCCGGACCTGCTGTATTAATATCTGATTCTGTTAACAGGTGCTGCCCTGGTTTGGGGTGATGGGTAGGCAAAGGCACTCATCTAGGATGCTACCTCTTCTTCTCCCTGGGTAGGGCCAAAATAAAAAAAAACACTTTAAGAATACTGTGCCAATGGACACCTGGCACCTTGCTCCTGCCGACGGCATTCAGCATTGTGACGGCCGTGGAGCAGAAACATAGATGAGAAGTATCAGTGAGTTACTAATGCAGCTCACCTCCACCTGCATGTGCCCCGGCCATTGATCCTTCCCAGAATTTAATTGTAGACATGAATACAATTGATGAATGTGAGTGCCGACCTGGACAGGAACAGAGGAGCTCTGATCAGCTACCTGCCGAGTACTTGCAAGACGAGGCTACTTTTGGCCGGCAGCCTGCTGGAAGTCAAAGCCATGCAGGGGACATTTGGTGATGACACCACTACATTGCACAGTTCAGCCCCCTCTGCTATACTTGATAGAAGAGGAGACAAACACTGGGGTGGATTGGGCAGCCTGGATTATGTGAGTATAAGCATTATTTAAAATTTTCTTATATTATCTGGTCAAAGAATGGGGGGACATTATATTGTGGGCTGTGGTGACTATAACTGTATAAGGGGCTTTGAGGGACATTATACTAGGGGCTGTAGTGACCATACTGCATCGGAGGCTATGGTGGCATACTGTATGGGGCACTGTGGTGGATATTGTACTATATGGGGGGCTGTAGTAGACATCATATTGGGGGGTGTGGGGGATATTATAGTGTGGGCTGCGGTGACCATACTGTATAAGGAGCTTTGGGGGACATTATACTAGGGGCCCCTGTGACAAAACAGACCCTACCCTGACCTCCGAAGCATCCACCTCCACAATGAAAAGATTGGGTTAGATTAGAACGTTAGCAGACTAAAATACTCTTTTAATTTTTTTAATGGCCTTTATAGTATCCGGCAAGCAAACTTTGGAATTCGCCCCCTTACATGTGAGATCACTAAGACGTTTAGCAATCTGATAAATTTCCTTTAATAGTTGGTGAAACCTAGAAAACATTGCAAAGCCTTTAGATTACAAGGTTGAACCCAATCCATTATGGCCTACACCTTCCCAGGGTCCATCTTAAACCCTTCTGCTGACAAAACAAACCCCAAGAACGAAATTTCCTGAACAGGAAGAACACATTTCTCTAATTTCGCAAACAAAGAGTTCTCCCTTAACCTTTGTAATACCGCACAGATATGTTCCTGGTAAGGGTCTAAATTGGGGGAGAGAATTAGAATGTCATCCAGGTAAATCACAACAAATCTTCTAATGCGTCAATTCAATGAATGCGCTAGTGCTGCCACTGAGTGTCAGTGTTTAACCCTTTACCGACATCGGGCGTAATAGTACGCCGATGTCGGACACCATCCCTTTGATGTGGGCTCCGGTGGTGAACAGCTGACATGTGCTGCTAACAACTGTGCGTGGAATTGCGATCCACCTGCGGCTGTTAACCTGTTAAATGCCGCTGACAAACTCTGACAGTGGCATTTAACATGCACTTCCGGCAAACGCTCTGGAAATCCCACCCATCGGCGCCTGTGTCACATGACCGCAGGTTGCCAATGGGTTGGCATGATAACCAGAGGTCTTCAGCAAACCTCTATGGTTGTCACTGCCGGATTGCTATGAGCACCTCCCGGTGGTCCGCGCTCATAGCAAATCAGCAATTCTGCCACATACAGGCGATCTGATCGTCGCCTGCATGTAGCAGAGGTGATTGGGTTATGGCAGTTTCTAGTCTCCCATACCAAAAGTAAAAAAAAAATGCTTTTAAAAATAATTAAAAAATATATAAAAGTTCAAATCCCCCCCTTTCGCCCCATTCAAAATAAAACAAATCAAACATACACGTATTTGGTATCACCGTGTTAAGAATCATCTGATCCATCAATAAAAAAAGAATTAACCTGATCGTTAAACGGCGTAATGAGGAAAAAAGTCAAAACGCCAGAATTACCTTTCTTTGGTCGCTGCAACATTGCATTAAAATGCAATAACGGGCGATCAAAAGAACGTAGCTGCACATACGTGGTATCATTAAAAAATCAGCTCAGCACACAAAAAATAAGCACTCATCCGATCCCAGATCACGAAAAATGAAGACGCTACTGGTATTGGAAAATTGCCCTTTTTTTTTTTTTTTTAAACAAAGTTTGGAATTTTTTTTAGAGCCTAAATATGTTTGGTGTCTATGAACTCATAATGACCTGGAGAATTATAATGGCAGGGCAGTTTTAGCATTTAGTGAACCTAGTAAAAAAGAAAAAGAAAAATCATTTGTGGAATTGCACCTTTTTTGCAATTTCATGGCACTTGGAATTTTTTTCCAGTTTTCCAGTACATGGCATGTTAAAACCAATGGTGTCGGCAGCGTTCCGGCCAACTACGCTAGCTAAGACACCTGCTTGAAAGGAAAAAAGCTGCCTCCTGGTGTCTGCGTGACGTCACTACACTACATGCTCTCTTCTGTGGCAAAAAAGAAGCGTGATGAATGATACCAACGCGTTTCTGAGCTATTGTCCTCCTTCGTCAGGGATTACATTCCCAGTGGTTGGCAGATTTTATAAAGAGCGGGATCGCATCACATTGGTCCAGACAGTGATTGGTCATTTTTTTATAAATAAACAATTCTATCTTACTGTTGAGACTCATTGGTCTCAGTGTGTTCAAAGAGAAAATGTCTACCCTACACAGCTGCTGTTTATATTTTCCTTCCCTCCAGTGTTTATTTGTACATGTTCGATACCCCAGAATGGACGTCCCAATAATTGGCCACCATGTGCTTTCTTATAATGGTGTTATCATTGGTGCCCTGTGAACGGTCGCTTAATGTTGTATCTGTGTTCTTTCATTCTGACTTGAGGATCAGATTTGGTTCTACCCATATAGTATTTCTGACAAGGGCATTTTATGCAGTATGCAATTCCTTTAGTGGAGCATGTTATGTGGGTTTTGATAGTAAATGCTCCCTCTGGGGTTTCAAATGTATCTGTCGGGTTGTGATTCTTCGTTGTTTTATACATTGCACAATTTCCTCAAGGAAAGAAGCCATTATTTTACCTTACATGATTATGTTTAGTTGTACTGGTTTTTATGATGACTGTGGGGGCTGTTTTGCTTGCTAAATTTTACGCTTTTCTGAAAACAAACCTTGGTTGTGGCGGAATGAGTTCCTCCACAATTTTGTCCCCCTGTTGCAGTAGCCAATTTTTTTTTTACAATACTTTTTAAAAATCTGCCCTCCTGATTATATTGAGTTATGATAGGTACTGTATGTTAAATAAATTGTTATCCTTTTCCATATTATTTATTACTCTACTTTCTAAAAGATATTCCTTCAGGATATTTTCAAATTCTTCATGTATTTTTCTTAGTTTGGTTGGATCATATCACTTTTGAACAATTTTTTAAATCATTTTTTGATTTTTGGGATTCTTCATAATAATCCTCCTTTGTGCATTTTCTTTTGATCTGCATGATTTGTCCTTTTAGAATGCTTACAAGCCACACTGGCAGTTGGTTTGCTGTACATCTTAGTAGCTATACCATTTCCATCTATAAATACTGTGATGTCTAAAAAATTAATCGATTTGGTGGTTGAAGTAAAAGGTAAATTACAATTATTTTTATTTATATAATTTAAAAATTGAATTAATGAATCTTGACCTCCAGACCAAATAAAATAAAAATGGTCAAGAAAACATCTCCAGCCGACCAGACTCGCACCAAGCTACCTGTGTGGGAGGATGGTGAGACCCTCCCACCTGCACAAGGAGAGATTTGTGAAACTTGGTGTGAATGTGGTCCCCATTGCAGTGTCCAAGCTGAGATTTGCGAAACTTGGTGTGAATCTGGTCCCCATTGCAGTGCCCAAGCTGAGATTTGCGAAACTTGGTGTGAATCTGGTCCCCATTGCAGTGCCCAAGCTGAGATTTGCGAAGCTTGGTGTGAATCTGGTCCCCATTGCAGTGCCCAAGCTGAGATTTGCGAAACTTGGTGTGAATCTGGTCCCCATTGCAGTGCCCAAGCTGAGATTTGCGAAGCTTGGTGTGAATCTGGTCCCCATTGCAGTGCCCTACGTCTGCAAATAAAACTGATCATCGTTTTTAAAATAATTATGGATGAACCCTACCTGTGTGGCTGGGTAGACTCAATGTGGGGAAAACTTGCCCTCATCCAAGTGGGGAGATAATGAAATCAAAGAAAACAAGTTGGAAATCAGCACTCTTCTCTTTTGCCACAGAAGAGAGCCTGTAGTGTAATGACTTCAGGCAGACACAGCTTTTTCCTTTCAAGTAGGTGACAAGCTAGCGTAGTTAGCCAGATATCTGCCAACAGTGCATCATTTACTGCAGCATGGATCCAGGACACAGCACGGCTTTACCTTCAATTTAATTATCCTACCCTCTTGGATGTGTGTACAAATACCCCACATCAAGTCTACCAAGCCACCCAGGTAGGCAACCAGCAACTTAATTATCAGTGTCATTAAGTGTATTTAGAAAAATCTTCCAATGCAATCAGAGAAAATATTCATAACATTTTGTAAAACAGCAGGTGCATTGGACAATCCAAATAGCATGACAACATTTTCAAATAAACCCTCAGACGTTAAGAATGACGTTTTCCACTCCTTACCCTTCCGGATGCATATCAAATTGTAAGCGTCTTTAAGATCGAGTTTAGAAAACCACTTAGCCACCAGAAGCTGATTATATAGGTTGATGATGAGTGGAATTGGGTATTTTTAACTGTGATTTTGTTTATTTCTCAGAAATGGAGGTAAAGTCAGAGGCAGACATCTTTCTTTTTTATAAAAAAAAAAAATTTGACAGCTGCGGAGGAAGAGAAAGAACGAATATGACCCCTCCGTAAATTTTTGTTAACATATTCTTTCATGGCCGCCTGTTCAGGCCCAGACAAATTGAAGGTAGCACAATCATAAGGAAGATGAGGAGGTAGTATTTCCTCATTTTTCTTTGAAAACACATCTCCAAAGTCCTTAAGGTACGTCGGCAGATCCTACAGACTAGCGGAGCATATCTGTACAGACTTTAGATGTTTCTGGTAAGAATTGGGAATCCATTTACCAATATCCTTTTGACACCAATCAATAACAGGATTGTGAGTATGCAACCATGGAAGCCCCAGTACCAACCCAGCAGGTAAATTATCCAAATGAAAACAGGAGATGGATTCAGAGGGGAATGCTCCCATTTGGAGTGTGAAATCCATAGTTACCCTCTTTCCAGATTCCAGGCTGATGAAGTCTTGTCAATGATGAAGCTTCCATGGGCCTTTCTAAACTAACTGTCCCTAGTCCTAACTTTAGTACCAGTCTCAAATCAATAAAGTTAGCAGCAGATTTGCAGTCAATGAACGCCAATGCTGATAACACCTGGTCCTTGAAGGATAATACTGTATTCATCAGTATTTTATCAGAGGAATAAAAAGGTACTTGAGTCTGCATGATCTCCTCGGCCATCACCCAGACTCAGATGTTCTCCAGATGGTTTGCTTGTCTGAGGACAAGTTGGGCAATTCTTGAGAAAATGTCCATAGAGACCACAGTACAAAGTACAAGACCTTTGTCTACATTTTCTCTTTGCAACATGAAGACCGGCAATTCTAATAACCTCCAATGGCTCCACCTCCAGAAAATGGATAAGCTCTGGGAAAGTATAATGGGCAGCCTGCTGTTCACCACTTCTCTCACGGATTCTGAGGTCCCTTCATATGGCCTTGGTAATATGTGTCACTTTGCCAGAGAACAAGGGGCGTCATGAAGGACCAAATATTCCTGAAGAGTTTCGGAAAGGCATTTGTGGAACTGGCACCCAAGAGTTGCATCGTTCCACAGAACTTCAATGGAACATTGCCAAAACACAGTTCAGAAGTCTCCAGCAGTGTGCTCCCCCCTGTGCAAGGTTCATGATTTTTGCCTCAGCAACCTGGATCCTGTGGGATAGGTCAGGTCTAAAAAGTTGGCCACAGAAAACCGCTCTGGGGCTTGTTGGAACAAGGAAAACGTCCAGGTCTGAGTACACTCTCGCAGTAGGGACATGTTTATTTCCACCTACTGGAACTCATCTCCTGCCGATCGGGCAACTGTTTCAGTTGTACTAAACAATGGCAACTGCATATCATGTGTTTAGACCCTTGCTATAAAGTTAAAATGGGGTATTTTTTTCTTTTTTTGTGAAAAGGAGTCCAAATTGGCATATTACTAGGAAAAGTTTCCTGTTCATTGAAGCTTTCGGCTAAAGCAGTATTAAAATTTGAGGCAAGTTTATTCACTCACAAATTTTGGGGGAAAATTTGGCAAATATGGGGATTTCGAATTTCAAAAGATTTACTCATCTCTTTTGTAAACCCATTCCTCTCTCAAGGATTCACATGGTAAAATGAAATCATATTTGTTCAGCATTTTTACAGCTACATTATATCCACGTTTATTTTTGTATACTTTTTTTTTCCTGGCTGGATATCATGGCTTCTGTACATTGGCTAATACCAATGGTGTCCTCTTACCAACTTTCCTTGCGCTTGCTAGATCACTTGTCAATAAACAGACGATCATCACTTCATCAGTTGACTTCTAGTTGGGTTTTGTTCCTCTGATGACTTTGGGCTGCCCCATAATTCTTTGGAAAATGTAATTACATGAATACGTTTCTTCAGTTAAAAATAAATTAAAGAACATTAAGTAATAAGGGAAGACGCCTCTGTGTCTTGTTTATACCTTTTGTGAAATTTTGAAGTGATCCCTGATGATTTTCTTGTAATATGAATAATGTTTTGCAAATTTCCCATGGTGATTTTTAAACGTAAGCGGGGTTTTGTCTTCCAGCTTGAATGAAGGTGCAAGAAGTACTTTCAGAAGTTCTCATGGCAAATGACGACTATTATTTATCAATAACAGATGGTGGGTTAAGAGCCAACCACCAGGACCTTCATCATTCATATTTCTGAGAGGTTGTAAGGAGTTCTAGAATGGTTAGAAATTACATGACGTAAATGCAAAGCACATAGCAGATCCAAAACTGAGAGGCCACCTCGTCCACACTTCTAGCTGTGCAGGGAATTGCAGCTCTTTTTAAAAAAAGAAAATTTATTAACATTTTCAAATTTTACATACAAATTTGGAACAATCTTAGGAGTATTATTAATTTCAGTTCAACTATTGTTGCGCCATTTTACAGAATTAGTGGTTAATCTCGGTAAAAGGGGACACTGGAGAGAAATTGATCAATATGTGAAACAAATCCAAGATTCTCATCTCTTGTAATATGAATCTTAATAGTTATTTGCAATTGCGAAACTTCTT
Source organism: Ranitomeya variabilis (assembly GCF_051348905.1). NCBI lineage: Eukaryota > Metazoa > Chordata > Amphibia > Anura > Dendrobatidae > Ranitomeya > Ranitomeya variabilis. The sequence goes on from NC_135232.1 coordinate 1,148,431,145, forward strand.
TCGTATGAGTTATGCAGAGAACCCTTATCAATAATATCTCTAACGAAGGACACCGAGTTTTCTTTCCAAAGTGCTTCAGTAACTGGAAGAACATGAATAATTAGGGGTTTATGGATCCGATTTATAGTATCAAGATCTAGTGAGAGCAAAGCCATTTGGGGTGAAAGATTTATATTTAGTTTAGTGAGGTGACAAATCAAGATAGAGATATCATTCCAAAGAGGTCGCAGTTTGGGACATCCCCAAAAGATGAGCATTAGAAGACCTTTTAGGCCACAGCGTTTCCAGCAGTCTGAAGACTGACCTGGAAAAATTATTGCCATTTTTGCGGGAGTAAAGTGCCATCTTGAGATTATATGAAAGAAGGATTTGTGTAATGACGCACAAATATTGGATGAATATGCTAATTTAAGAGACATTTGCCACTGTTCTGGAGTAAAGGGTACATTTAGGCCCTTTTCCCAATTAGTCATAAAAGTAGCTTCTTCGAATGCTGAGTCTTGGTTCAAGAGCTCATAAATATTTTTCGATTTCCAAAAAAGAGTATTATTGGGGTTATTCCGCAAGCGGCTGGTAGTTTCTGTGACTAATGATTTGCTTTTAAGAAGATTGAACACTGTTTTTTTATTGAAGTGAGTGGAATAAGGTCCTCATTCGACAGATTATACTGAGCTATTAAAATTTGATTTGAGATAAATTAATTACCAATCACTAATATCTTTGATTTTGGTTAAGTTCCTGAGTTTCCATGAATCAGGAAGTTTTTGATCTAAAGATATCTCAAAAAACTTTAGTGGAATATTTTGGATTTGATCATATTTATGTTTCCCTTTACTCTGTTGTTTTACCTGAAATCTCTAAGCTTGTATAGTTTCTGATAAAGTAGGGTGAGAGGGAGACAACAGAGTAGGGAACATTATTTGGATCAAGGGAATTGCAGCTCTGATCCATTCACTTGGTAGAGCATGTTTCATCAGAAAAATTCTTAACAAAAGTTTTTATGTTTATTAGTTTAAATATTTTTTTTCTTGGAATGATTTTTTTATGTATTTAACTTTCTCATCTTGCTAGCAATTTGAAAAATAATCAGATGTGGGTAGCCTGCAGGTACCCTGCAGCAGTGTTTTTCCAAAATGAGACTTGTCCAACCCTACAAATTTGGTCATTTTAAAATAACACAATGTATGTCCTTAAATATTAGTGTAATAAAATATGGCATGGCTTGTTCCCAATAGCACTAGAAGAAGCTTTCAATTCTATCAAAAATTGGTCCCTGTACTTCAAGTATGCATGGTCATCAGAAACAAGACAGAAGAAGAATCAACACCTTCAAAATGTGGTGCTGGAGAAGGTTGTTATCGATACCATGGATGGATGGAAAGAAGAACAAATAAATCAATTTTGGATGTTCCTCAAAGCAAGGATCACCAAGCTACTACTTGCCATCACAGAAGAAGGATATCACGGTCAAAAGAATAAAATGAACAAGAAAAGAGAAAGACCAGTAACCTGATGGCTTGGCGCAATCAAGATAATGGCAGAGAAGACCCTGGTGGACCTATCTAGGTTTGCACAAGATTAATCTTCCTACAGAGCGTTCATCCATCAAGTAGCCATTGCTCGCAATTGAGCTGAAGGTCATTAAATAACAAATGGTCACCATCTCCACGAAAATTAGAAATTACCAAGACTATCGGAATGGCAGCTGCCAAAGCCCATCTTCTTATAAATGTGTTCTCAGGGAAAACGTCTTCTAAATGTATGTCACAAAGCCAATTGTTGGATCTATTTAAGCGAAGGGGACTCAATTTGTAAATATTGCGGTGATTTGCAGACTGAATTGCACTTAAGGAAAAGAGAATATCTGAAAAAAGTAAGTGGACAAGGTTGTGAGTGGTTTGTTCTAAATGTAGTTTGGCTTAAGTGCCACTTGAGATTTAGTGAGTTGGGGGAGGCAATTACTGTACAGGAGGGAAAAGTACTGTAGGTAATGACCTGGGATTGGGGGTGGTAATTACAGGAGAACATAGTGACCTGGAACTAGGGGGATGGCAGTTAGTGTACAGGTGGAGAAGATAGTGTAGATAGTGACTTGGGAATGGGGAGGTAATAACTACACAGGAGAAGAAAAAAATGTAGCTAGCGACCTGGGACCCTGGGGGGGAGTGGTTGGCAGTTACTGACATGGGAATGGCGCAAGTAATTACAGCACCGGAGTCGAAGATAGTGTAGATAGTGACCTGGGACTGGGGAGGTAATTACTGCACAGGAGGAAAGGTTAGTGTAGATAGTGACCTGGGACTGGGGGAGGTAACTACTGTAAAGGAGAAGATAATGTATATAGTGACCTGGGACTGTGGGAGGTAATTACTGTACAGGAGGAGAAGATAGTGTAGATAATGACCTAGGACTGTGGGTGGTAAGTACTTAACAGGAGGGGAAGATATTGTAGATAGTGACCTGTGACAGGGAAGTAATTACTGTGCGGGAGGAGAAGATAGTGTGCACAATGACCTGGGACTATGGGAGGTAAGTACTTAACAGGAGGGGAAGATAATGTAGATAGTGACCTGGGACTGGGGAAGTAATTAGTGTACAGGAGGAGAAGATAGTGTGCATAATGACCTGGGACTGGGGGAGGTAAATACTTATCAGGAGGGGAAGATAGTGTAGATAGTGACCTGGAACTGTGGGGGGTAAGTACTTATCAGGAGGGGAAGATAGTGTAGATAGTGACCTGGCACTGGCAGGTGTCAGTTACTACAGAGGGGAGTAATAGAGGTAGAGAAAATAACATAAATTGCATGTACACTAATGCCAGATTCCTCCCCAACAGAATGGAAGGATTAGAATTAATAATGTTGAAAAAAAACCATGATATTTTGGGGATAACAGAAACATGGCTGGACGACAGCTGGGATCAGGATGCTAATTTATAGGGCTATAGGCTGTTCAGGAATGACCTACACAAAAGCATGGTAATTTATGTGAGATCAATGACAATTTCTAGTCCCTGTCGATGGAGATAATGGGAAGAAGAAGGAATAATGAAATATTGCTAGGGGTAATAAATTAACAAATATAATGGAAGCAGCAAAAAATACCCTCATTAAGCAAATAGGTGAGACTGTGAATCAGAGAGAAGTTTTATTATGGGAAACTTCAACTACCCTGGTATAAATCGGGAACAGAAGCCTGCAGGTCCAGCAAAGGAGACCAACAGTAAGAAGTGACAATGACCTCTCACAACTAAGGATACTAAATTTGATTAAGGCAATTTAACATCAAGCTAAGTCATGATCTTCGTGCCATAATCTGGGACAATATTCATGAACATAAAAGCGCAACATAAACTGTACGAGAATAAGTAACCTGGAAGTAGGAGAAAAACAACAAAGGCTAAATAAAAAAAAAAGATCTAGAGGGTAAGAGGGTAGTGATGAGGAGTTCAATAAATATCAAAAAAATAATTTGTGCAAAAAAAAAAAAAATTAAGGCAGCAAAGATTTAGACAGAGAGACTCCTTGCCAAAAAAAACATAAGAATAGTCCAATAATATCCTTCAACTACATAAAAAGTTAGAAATTAAAAAACTATAGTGTTGGCTGCTCAAAAATAATCTGGGTGAAATATTTGAAGAGGATGAGGGAAAGGCCAATCGGTTAAACGCATGTTTCTTTTCAGTATTTACCCAAGAAAATCCCATGACAGTCGACATGATGAAGAATACCAGAAACTCTCCATTAAATATCACCTGCTTCACCCTGCAGGAAGTACGCCACCGCCTTAAAATCACTACAGTAGACAAATCCTTGGGCCCGGATGGCAGACCCCACTGCAGTGATGGACCGTTAACTGTAATATTCTAGGCATGATAACAGAGTCTGTACCTGAGGACTGGCACATAGCAAATATTGTGCCATTATGCAAAAAGGGGACAAATTCTGAGTCTGGAAATTATAGGGCGGTAAGTGTAACCTTGGCTATGGACAAAATCTTCAAAGGTTTTCCTGGAATATTTCAATCCCATCAAACTAATCTAATCAGTGCTTATGAGGAGGTAAATTCCAGACTAAACCAGGGTAAGGCAGTGGATGTGGTTTATATGGATTTCTCAAAGGCGTTTGATACCATACCACATGAAAGGTTGGTATATAAAATTAGAGTAATGGGACTGGGGGAAAATATTTATAATTTGGGTTAACAACTGGCTCAGAAATAGGAAACAAAGGGTGGTTAATAGTGGAACACACTCAGATTGGGTCTCATGCAGTATCACAGGGGTCAGTATTAGGCCCTCTTCTTTTTAACATATTTAATATTGACCTTGTAGGGAGCATACAGATTAGAATTTCAATATTTGCAGTTGATACTAAACTCAGCAGGGTAATCAACACAGGAGGAAAATGTTATGTTAAAGAGGGAATATAAACTGGAGGCTTGGGATGAGAAATGGCAATTGAAATTTAAAGTAGGCCATGCAGAGGAACTAAAATGTATATTTATGGTAAAACACTGGATAAAACTGTCACTGACAAAACACCTGGTCATATGGGTTGATGGCAAACTCAACTTTAGTGACCAGTGTCAGTTAGCTTCAGTTAAGCAAATAAAATCATGGGATGCATTAAAAGAAGTATAGGCGGTCATGTCAAGAACATAATGTTGAATTTATACAAGTCACTAGTGTGGCCACACTTAGACACTCTGCATAATTTTGGCTCCATTATATAACAAGGACATAGCTGAACTAGAGCGAAGTACAGCGGGTGCAGAGAAGAGCGAGTAAGGTTATTAAGGTTATGGGAGATTTGCAGAAAACAGGTCATCAAACTTGGGATTATTCAGTTTGGTAAAACAAAGGTCTAGAGACGATCTTCATACAATGTACAATTTTATGAAGGGACGGTGCAGAGATCTATCTCTTTACAACCAAGCCTATGGTGGTGACAAGGGGCTTCTACTTTTTCAGGAAAGAAGGTTTAATGATCGGCACAGATGGCGTTTTTTTTACTGTAAGAGAAGTGAGACTTTGGAACTCTGGGACATAATATTGTATAGGTTGATTCATGGAAAAAGTTCAAGTAGGACCTGGATGCCTTTCTTGAAGAATATAATATTACAGGTTAAGGGTCTGTGATGGGGATCTGATTGTCCTTTATGGAGTCGAGAAGGAACTTTCCCCTAGTATGGGGCAGTTATGGACTAATGTCTACATTCTACCTTGAAACTATGAATTTTGTAACCATTAGGTATCAAAAGCAACTTTATTCCAAGGTGTTAGAAGTTTTATAAAAGTTCACTGGATGTGAAAAAGCTCATCCAGTCTGTAAATCTCCTGTAACTGGAAATGTTCACAGCTCCAGCCATTGTTACCAAAAAGTGAGTTAATGATGTCTCTCTGGGGTCCATCAGTTTTAGATGCCTCCAAAAAAATATTCCTGGGCAGTATGTTTAATGGCCCCCATAGCCCTGGGTGGATTATATATTATTGAAACAAGGAAAAATAATCGCCCTTTGTCAAAGTCATAAGCCCAGCGGAATCATAGCTGGGGCTTAGCTTCTGGCCATGAGAAGAATAACAGCAAAGTAGATGTTGGCTGTCAAATCAAACGCTAATTCACAGCTCTGCAGCTTCAATGTAACAAAGGTTCATTATTCTTGTTTCTGCTTATGGTGTTAGAGTTTTATAAAACATTTTACCCAAAAGACACCAAACCAATACACGGTTCATGCCAGTCTCCCAACAACAATGACTATGTAGAGCGCTTTCAAATATGCAAGTTGGGAAATCTAGAATTGATGGGAACCATGTCAAGATGGGTTAATACCTAGAGTGTACAGTCACTTCCTGTATGTTTTATATAACAAAATGTTCTTATACTGTATATATATTTTTGCAAACATATGTATTCAAGTATATATACTGTATATATGTATATACTGTATATACATACACACAGTGCTCAACATAAATGAGTACATCTCAATAGATTTCTCAGAAAACCTTTCATTTCAGACTAAACATTTTCTATGCGTTCACATGCTACAAAATACTCCCACAAATGTGGGCCATAGATTGCAAACAGGAGATTATTTCACTGCCAAAAGAGTCATTTTTCTAACAACTTTATTCAAGACCATGTTGCAAACATGAGTACACCCCAGTGAAAGTATTAGGAGCAAAGCTAAAGTTTAGACTATAAAATGCTAATTAACAAGAATTTAATCACAGGTAAGTGTAATTATTCACTACATGGGTGTCCAGTAGACAGATGACTGTAATGAGTGTTATTTAATAAAGAAAACCATTCCCATTTCATGTTGTCATCAATGGCACCACATGGAAGAGAAATGTCACAAGACCTGAGAAAGAAAATATGTCTTCACAAAAGAAAGGTGAAGGCTACAAGAAGATCAGCAAAGCTTTACTTATCAGTCAGATACTGGAACAAAAGTGATGCCAAAATTTAATATAGATGAACTGCAGCATCTCACATAGATGTCCAGGCCACCCACAAAAGTTATGACCAAAACAGGAGCATCTTCTGATGAGAAGGGGGAAGAAAATCAGCATGCAATTCACTGCATTTGGCTAAAGAAGTAGAAAGTAAGCAGGGTGAGTGTTTCCCATGATTCAAAGCGGTGTGCACTATAGAGGAATGGCATGCATGGGTGTCATCTACAAAGTAAGCTTCTCCTAAAGCCCATGCATAAAAAAAGCCCCCTGTAATTTGCCAGAGCCCACGCTGAAAAATATGAAGATACTGTGACTCTACACTCAGGAGTAGTGTTGAGCATTCCGATACCGCAAGTATCGGGTATCGGCCAATACTTGCGGTATCGGAATTCCGATACCGAGATCCGATACTTTTGTGGTATCGGGAATCGGAATCGGAAGTTCCCAGTGTATGGTTCCCAGGGTCTTAAACAGAGGAAACTCTCCTTCAGGCCCTGGGATCCATATCCATGTAAAAAATAAAGAATTAAAATAAAAAATAGGGATATACTCACCCTCTGACGCGCCCTGGTAGTAACCGGCAGCCTGCTTTGCTTAAAATGAGCGCGTTCAGCACCTTCCATGACGTCACGGCTTCTGATTGGTCGCGTGCCGCTCATGTGACCGCCACGCGACCAATCACAAGCCATGACGTCATTCTCAGGTCCTAAATTCCTAATTCTAGGAATTTAGGACCTGAGAATGACGTCACGGCTTGTGATTGGTCGCCTGGCGGTCACATGAGCGGCACGCGACCAATCAGAAGCCGTGACATCATGGAAGGCCCTAAACGCGCTCATTTTAAGCAAAGAAGGCTGCCGGTTAACAGCGGTGAGGTGCAGGGGCCTCCGGAGAGGTGAGTATATCAATATTTTTTATTTTAATTCTTTATTTTACACATTAATATGGATCCCAGGGCCTGAAGGAGAGTTTCCTCTCCTTCAGACCCTGGGAACCATCAGGATACCTTCCGATACTTGGTGTCCCATTGACTTGTATTGGTATCGGGTATCGGTATCGGCGATATTCGATACTTTTCGGGTATCGGCCGATACTATCCGATACCGATACTTTCAAGTATCGGACTGTATCGCTCAACACTACTCAGGAGTGAAGAGAGGAGGTTGCTCTAGGGGACTGAGTTTCTCCCCCCCACACCGTTAGTTGGTGCGGGGGTTCTTGAAATCTCAGTGTGGATTTTTTGTAAGGGTTTTTTACTGACCGCACAGACCCCTTTACTATTTTCTGCTATCTAGTATTAGTGGGCCTCATTTGCTAAATCTGTTTTCACCCCTGTGTATGTGCCTTCCTCTTACCTCACCGTTATTATATGTTGGGGGCTTCTATTTCTTGGGGATTATTTCTCTGGAGGCAAGAGAGGTCTTTCTTTCTCTCTAGGGGTAGTTAGTTCCTCAGGCTGGCTCGAGACGTCTAGGATTTTTAGACACGTTCACCGGCTACTTCTAGTGTGTTTGGATAGGTTCAGATTTGCGGTCAGTCCAGTTTGCCACCTCCCTAGAGCTTGTCCTATGTATGTTACTTAGCTGGAGTAATTTGTGATCCTCAACCACTAAGGATCATAACACATTTCATTGATAGTACCATGAATTCACAGTACCATGAATGTTCTGCTCCATATTGAAAGAGAAGATGCTCTCATCACTGCATGCCCTTGGTAGACTTACACTTTTTCTGTCTATGGTCTCCAGTACCTCTGCTGCCTATTTCTGATCTCCTGTCAGCCTGGGGCCTCCAGGACCTCTGATACCTGTCTGTGGTCTCAAGGACCTCTGTTACCTGTTTCCTGGTCTCCTATCTGCCTATGGTCTCCAGTACCTCTGCTACCTTTTCCTGATCTCCTGTCTGCCTGGGGCCTCCAGGACCTCTGCTACCTGTCTGTGGTCTCCAGTACCTATGTTGCTTGTCTCCTGTCTGCCTATGGGCTCCAGTACCTCTGCTACGTATTCCTGAGCTCCTGTCTGCCTGGGGCCTCCAGGACCTCTGCTACCTGTCTGTGGTCTCCAGGAACTCTGTTGCCTGCCTCCTGGTCTCCTATCTGCCTAAGGTCTCCAGTATCTCTGCTACCTATTCCTAATCTCCTGTCTGCCTGGGGCCTCCGGGACCTCTGCTACCTGTCTCTGGTCTCCAGGACCTCTGTTACCTGCTTCCTGTTCTATCTGCCTATGGGCTCCAGTACCTCTGCTACCATTTCCTGATCTCCTGTCTGCCTGGGGCTTCCAGGACCTCTGCTATCTGCCTGTGGTCTCCAGGACCTATGTTGCCTGTCTCCTGTCTGCCTATGGGCTCCAGTACCTCTGCTACATATTCCTAATCTCCTGTCTGCCTGGGGCCTCCAGGTCCTCTGCTACCCGTCTCTGGTCTCCAAAACTTCTGTTACCTGCTTCCTGGTCTCCTATCTGCCTATGGGCTCCAGTACCTCTGCTACTTACTCCTGATCTCCTGCCTGCCTAGGGCCTTCAGGACCTCTGCTACCTGTCTGTGGTCGCCAGGACCTCGGCTACCTGTTTCGTAGTTTCCTGTACACCTATGGTTTTCAGTATCTCGGCTACCTCTTTCCCACCTGCCTGCAGTACCAATGCTTGTTGCCCATGAGCCCACCCAGACCTTAGTCTTGAGGATCTACCTCACCAGGTGACCCTGACAACTGATTTGTAAACATAATCTATCAAGATACTATAGTTTTTTTCATTTTAAAAGAATAAAGTGGTTGCTTATTGTAAATTTACAATTACACAGCGGTAGATTTGAATTTTTCTTACCCTTACAATACTGTCAAGGCCGTGTTCCTGCTTGATTAGGAAGCATGTGTTCATGATGACTGATATTTCAGCCCAGTGGTTCAACCATGCATGAACTTTGCTCTTGACAATACTTTAAGCAGTTGCAGTTCTGCTTCTGCAGCATCGGAGCATTGAGCGGTTCTAAAGCCTACAAGCCCCAATGATCCAGCCAGCTCAAAGCAGTACTTGCAAGCTCCGTAGCAGAGATTACCTGCAAGCAGAAGCTCCTTGACTTAGAAGCCAGCCACCACTGAAAAAGGTTGTAAAGGTGACTGGTTACCTTAGTAATGGGCAGTAAACCAATAATTTTAATTATGGGACATTTGCTTAGTTTCTTATTATTCCACACTTGGCAATTGTAGCCATTTATGATGATGAGAAAATCCTTCCAGAGATATCTTCCATTTTTCAGTTGATTGATATAATATATACAGCAACTGTTAAAAGGGTCGGATACCTGTGGGGTCGCAACGATGTCATAACAAAGAGGTTTCCTTAAGTAAAAATGCTTCCTCCTCTTTGTTAGCCCTTTAAACAGCGTAGTCAAGTACGGTACATTGACTTGATACATGGCCCACTCCGCATAGATGTCATCCATTGTGCTACCATGGACGTTCCCAGAATGTGCTTGGTGCCTCCTGCCAGCCCGATAATCTAACCACTATCCTTGCGCTCACACCGCTATATTTTTAGGAAGCTTTTGGCCCCTTCTCACCTCTAGGACTTAGATCCGCACATCATAAATGTCTATGGAAGCAAATGAAACCAGATGCAACTCAACAATGTAAGATTTCATGCTGGAATCTGACAGTAGCACGAAAAACAACCTAGTTGGTGGGATAGTCTGGCTGCAATGTTGAGCACTTTCTAATTAATTCCCATAGGAGTGTCTCCACCAGACATTAAAGCAGTAATAGACTGGAAGCTGCGAGCTCAAACTCGGCAGAGTTACATATCTGTAGATTAGGCTAGTTGGGGAATGCAGTGAATTCATATGGTCCTCCTCGTAGGGCATCAGTTTCTATGTTAACAGATGCTTGAGTGTCCTTCTAACCTGAAATTGAATCCATCCTCTCCACATCTGCTTGGCTAGGCTTTGATTTCTGATACCTCATTGTTTAACAAAATGTTTCTACAACGGTTTAACTTCGAAAGCGGTGCCAGAAATAGGAGAAGACACTTACCTAGTGATACTTCTCATATTTATGAAATCCTTGTCTTCTGTAACATTGGACTTGTAGGAGGTTGTGGTGGGTGGCATTAGTACTAACTGTGAAATATCAAAGTGATAAAAGAAAGATGTAGGAAAATGGACAGATAGATAGAGTGGCATGTAAAAGTTTTGTCATCCTTGATCAAAATTACTATTATTGTGACCAATTTAGCAAGTTGAAGACTGCAGGAAAAGAAATCAGAGGAAGAAGAGGACTGCAGGAAGTGAAACAAGAGGAAGAAGAGGACTGCAGGAAAAGAAATCAGAGGAAGAAGAGGACTGCAGGAAGAGAAACAAGAGGAAGAAGAGGACTGCAGGAAGAGAAATAAGAGGAAGAAGAGGACTGCAGGAAAAGAAATAAGAGGAAGAAGAGGACTGCAGGAAGAGAAATAAGAGGAAGAAGAGGACTGCAGGAAAAGAAATAAGAGGAAGAAGAGGACTGCAGAGAGAGAAATAAGAGGAAGAAGAGGACTGCAGGGAAAGAAATAAGAGGAAGAAGAGGACTGCAGAGAGAGAAATAAGAGGAAGAAGAGGACTGCAGGAAAAGAAATAAGAGGAAGAAGAGGACTGCAGGAAGAGAAATAAGAGGAAGAAGAGGACTGCAGGAAAAGAAATAAGAGGAAGAAGAGGACTGCAGAGAGAGAAATAAGAGGAAGAAGAGGACTGCAGGGAAAGAAATAAGAGGAAGAAGAGGACTGCAGAGAGAGAAATAAGAGGAAGAAGAGGACTGCAGGGAAAGAAATAAGAGGAAGAAGAGGACTGCAGGGAGAGAAACAAGAGGAAGAAGAGGACTGCAGGAAGAGAAACAAGAGGAAGAAGAGGACTGCAGGAAGAGAAATAAGAGGAAGAAGAGGACTGCAGGAAAAGAAATAAGAGGAAGAAGAGGACTGCAGGAAGAGAAATAAGAGGAAGAAGAGGACTGCAGGAAAAGAAATAAGAGGAAGAAGAGGACTGCAGAGAGAGAAATAAGAGGAAGAAGAGGACTGCAGGGAAAGAAATAAGAGGAAGAAGAGGACTGCAGGGAGAGAAACAAGAGGAAGAAGAGGACTGCAGGGAGAGAAATAAGAGGAAGAAGAGGACTGCAGTAAAAAAAAGAGAAAGAAGAGGACTGCAGGAAGAGAAATCAGAGGAAGAAGAGGACTGCAGGGAGAGAAATCAGGGGAAGACGAGGACTGAAGGAAGAGAAATCAGATGAAAAAGAGGACTGCAGGAAGAGACACAAGAGAAAGAAGAGGACTGCAGGAAGAGAAATCAGAGGAAAAAGAGGACTGCAGGGAGAGAAATAAGAGGAAGAAGAGGACTGCAGGAAAAGAAATAAGAGGAAGAAGAGGACTGCAGGAAGAGAAACAAGAGGAAGAAGAGGACTGCAGGAAGAGAAACAAGAGGAAGAAGAGGACTGCAAGAAGAGAAACAAGAGGAAGAAGAGGACTGCAGTAAAAGAAACAAGACGAAGGACAGGACTGCAGGAAGAGAAACAAGAGGAAGAAGAGGACTGCAGGAAAAGAAATCAGAGGAAAAAGACTGCAGGAAGAGAAATCAGGAAGAAGAGGACTGCAGGAAGAGAAATCAGAGGAAGAAGAGGACTGCAGGAAAAGAAACAAGAGGAAGAAGAGGACTGCAGGAAGGGAAACAAGAGGAAGAAGAGGACTGCGGGAAGAGAAATCAGAGGAAGAAGAGGACTGCAGGAAAAGAAACAAGAGGAAGAAAAGGACTGCAGGAAGACAAACAAGAGAAAGAAGAGGACTGCAGGGAAAGAAATAAGAGGAAGAAGAGGACTGCAGGAAAAGAAATAAGAGGAAGAAGAGGACTGCAGGAAGAGAAATCAGAGGAAGACGAGGACTGAAGGAAGAGAAATCAGATGAAAAAGAGGACTGCAGGAAGAGACACAAGAGGAAGAAGAGGACTGCAGGAAGAGAAATCAGATGAAGAAGATGACTGCAGGAAAAGAAATAAGAGGAAGAAGAGGACTGCAGGAAGAGAAACAGGAGGAAGAAGAGGACTGCAGGAAGAGAAATCAGGGGAAGAAGAGGACTGCAGGAAGATAAATCAGATGAAGAAGAGGACTGCAGGAAGAGAAATCAGAGGAAGAAGAGGACTGCAGGAAGAGAAACAAGAGGAAGAAGAGGACTGCGGGAAGAGAAATAAGAGGAAGAAGAGGACTACAGGAAAAGAAACTGCAAAAAAAAGAAATAATAATGATTCAGTATTTTTTGACCTAGTATCATCTTTTTTCTGTGTGGCGATGTGAATCTGATGATGGGTCTTTATGTCATCTAGATTTAAGGGTACAGATTACTGATTGATTATTTGGTACCATGAAAATTTGCCATATAAGTTGCTATTTAAAAAAAGAAATAAGAAGCAGATGACTGCGGGAAGATAAATCAGAGGAAGAAGAGGACTGCAGGAAGTGAAATCAGAGGAAGAAGAGGACTGCAGGAAGTGGAATCAGAGGAAGAAGAGGACTGCAGGAAGAGAAATCAGAGGAAGAAGAGGTCTGTAGGAAGAGAAATCAGAGGAAGAAGAGGACTGCAGGAAGAGAAATCAGAGGAAGAAGAGAACTGCAGGAAGAGAAATCAGAGGAAGAAGAGAACTGCAGGAAGTGAAATCAGAGGAAGAAGAGGACTGCAGGAAGTGGAATCAGAGGAAGAAGAGGACTGCAGGAAGAGAAAACAGAGGAAGAAGAGGTCTGTAGGAAGAGAAATCAAAGGAAGAAGAGGACTGCAGGAAGAAAAATCAGAGGAAGAAGAGAACTGCAGGAAGTGAAATCAGAGGAATAAGAGGACTGCAGGAAGTGGAATCAGAGGAAGAAGAGGTCTGTAGGAAGAGAAATCAGAGAAAGAAGAGGACTGCAGGAAGAGAAATCAGAAGAAGAATATGACTGCAGGAAGAGAAATCAGAGGAAGAAGAGGACTGCAGGAAGTGGAATCAGAGGAAGAAGAGGTCTGTAGGAAGAGAAATCAGAGAAAGAAGAGGACAGTGGGAAGTGAACTCAGAGGAAGAAGAGGACTACAGGAAGAGAAATCAGAGGATGAAGAAGTCTGTAGGAAGAGAAACCAGAGGAAGAAGAGGACTGCAGGAAGAGAAATCAGAAGAAGAATAGGACTGCAGGAAGAGAAATCAGAGGAAGAAGAGGACTGCAGGAAAAGAAATCAGAGGAAGAAGAGGACTGCAGGAAGAGAAATCAAAGGAAGAAGAGGCCTGCAGGAAGTGAAATCAGAGGAAGAAGAGGACTGCAGGAAGAGAAATCAGAGGAAGAAGAGGACTGCAGGAAGAGAAACAAGAGGAAGAAGATGACTGCAGGAAGAGAAATCAAAGGAAGAAGAGGCCTGCAGGAAGTGAAATCAGAGGAAGAAGAGGACTGCAGGAAGAGAAAACAGAGGAAGAAGAGGACTGCAGGAAGAGAAATCAGAGGAAGAAGAGGACTGCAGGAAGAGAAATAAGAGGAAGAAGAGGACTGCAGGAAGAGAAATCAGAGGAAGAAGAGGACTGCAGGAAGAGAAATCAGAGGAAGAAGAGGGATGCTTGAAGAGAAATCAGAGGAAGAAGAGGGATGCTTGAAGAGAAGAGTGTGAAGGAGGACTGCAAGTAAGAAAGTTTATTACTATAATCATGAAGCACCAATATGTCCAATAATGGTGAGCGGATAATACCAACTTTTTCTAAGCACCCTACGGATGCCCCTCTAGGACCACTCCAAAATACTACTACCACAAAAATACGGAGCAAAAACGCCCACTTCAACATAATTGTGTAAAAGTATTCAAAAAATGTTTATTAGTATAATCACCTCAATACATCAATATACACAGTACAAGGTACAAAATACAAAATGTACGTGCTGTCAGCACAAACATATAGCAGGAGACGCTAAAAGGAGAACGTGACAGTAGCCAAGTTAGAGGGGGAGTACTCCTTTTAGCGTCTCCTGCTATATGTTTGTGCTGAGTGACAGCACATACATTTTGTATTTTGTATCTTGTACTGTGTATATTGATGTATTGAGGTGATTATACTAATAAACATTTTTTGAATACTTTTACACAATTATGTTGAAGTGGACGTTTTTGCTCCGTATTTTTGTGGTAGAAGTAAGAAAGTTTGATGGGGGAAAGACTGAAGGAAAAACCGGTACAGAAGAACTTCAGCAAGAGAATTAAGAGATGAAGAATTCAGGAAGGTAATTATAAGGAGGAAGAGGAGAATTGCAGAAGGAGAAGAATGAGAATGATAAGAAAAGTGTCCGGAGGAAGAGGACGACCTGAGGAAAAGAAGTGGAAGAACAGGAGGGCTGCAGGAAGAAACATATATGGAGAAAGAGGAGGACTGCAGGAAGAGAAGAGAGGAAGAAAAGAACTACATGAATAAATCAGTGGAACAGAAAAGCTGCAGGAAGAGAGATATGAAGAGGAAAAGGATGTTTGTAGGAAGGGAAGTATGAGCTGATGAGTCTGCAGAAAGAGGAAGAATAAAGAGGAGACAGAGGGAAGGAAAAAGAAGAACAGAAATGATGAAAGAGAAGTAATAAATAAAAAGGAGGACTGCAAGAAGAAGACTAAACAAGGGAAGGCGAGGACTGGAGGATGTATAAACTGAAGGAAGCAGCCCATACAAACCGCGTGACAGAGGAAGTTTTATTTGTGACCGGAGTTTCCCTTTAAGTTACAATAACATATTAGAATAGTATAATATTTTTTCCTTTTTCCTTAGCGAGGAAGTTGCTTTTGACCCTTTTTAATGTGATGTGGTTTGTTGCCTTCCTGTAGGAGAGCCCCCGGCTAATGATTTAGTTATATTCTCTAATAAATATTTGGCAATATTCAGCAGCTCATATACCGCGTCACCGGGGACCTGTTATTTATGACTCAGGACTCAACCATTAGATTTGGCAAACATTGTTTCCTTGTGGCTAATACGTATTTTTCCACTCAGTAGCTGCCGCCTGTAAATTCTTCTTCAAAGTTAATTTTTTAAGTATCTCCAAATAAAAAGCCCCCTGGCCGTAAATTCTTTCATTGCTTCTGTAACTACTGGTGGTCTTCATTTCAAAGAATAGGATTTGTGTGTTTGTGAAGCTTTTTTGCAAGGTTTTTACCATAATGTGATATTACGATAGAAATTCACGACTTTCCTATCTACCGAAGGTCGGTGGCTACAATGCAAATACTGATGTAAATCAAGAGATAGTGTCTAATTATCTGTCTATCTATCTATCTATCTATCTATCTATCTATCTATCTATTATCTATTTATCTATCTATTAATATGTCTATCTATATAGTATCTATTATCTATCTATTATCTATATACAGTGGGGGAAATAAGTATTTGATCCCTTGCTGATTTTGTAAGTTTACCCACTGACAAAGACATGAACAGTCTATAATTTTACGGTAGGTTAATTTTAACATTGAGAGATAGAATATCAAAAATAAAATCTAAATAGCTAAAAAACAAAAAAGAAAATAACATTGTATAAATTATAAATTGTAAAATAGTTTGTAAAATTATAAATTATATAAATTTATTTTGCATTTTGCAGTGATAAATAAGTAAAAAAACTCTCACAGTGCTAGCGGGGATGTCACCGAGGTCACCGCAGTTCAGCTCGGCTGGGAACGCGGCCGCAGTGACGTCACCGCTAGTCACTGACTCTGTGCTCGCAACTGTTCATTCCCCAGTGGTTCTCAGCCTGGATAGTCGCATCTTGGCACCGTCCAGGTTGAAAACTGATTTTCCCCAGACATGGATTACAGCATGGGACAGAACGACAGACAGGTATGGTATATTGTTGTTTTGTTATTTTTGGTTTATTACAGGAGATCGAGGGCTTCACTGGAATTAGACAAAGTCGTAAGAATGGTTTAATTGAGATTATTAAAGGAGTCTGTGTCATTTTTTTCAATTAAAGGACTTTTTTCTGGTTGTCTGTGTTTTCATACATTGTGACTATGGGGTTAGTAATGGGGACGTCTTATAGACGCCTCTCCGTTACTAACCTCGGGGCTTGATGTCACCAGATAATACACAGGTGACATCAACCACCCCAACTATCACCCCACTTGCCACCGCTACAGGGCAAGTGGGAAGAGCCGGGTAATGCACCAGAATTGGTGAATCTAATAGATGTGCCTTTTCTGGGCAGCTATGGGCTGCTATTTTTAGGCTGGGGGGCAATATCCATGGCCACTTACCAGCCTGAGAATACCAACCCCCTGCTGTCTGCTTTAGCAAGGCTGGTTGTGAAAAATGGGGGGGACCCCATGTCGATATTTTCATTATTTATTTTAATAATTAAAAAATATTGTGTGAGAAGAACCCCTTTATTCTCGATAACCAGCCTTGCTGAAGCTGACAGCTGAGGGTTGCAGCCCCCAGCTGTGAGTTTTGCCTGGATGATTATCAAAAATAGGGGGAACCCATGCCGGGTTTTTCAAAATTATTGATTAACAGCACAGGCGCGGCTGATGAATGCTCCCATCCGCTCCTTCTGCTCTCATTGTTATTAGCGGCAGCAGGTGTAGGCTGATGGGAGCAGTTGTCTCCTCAGCTGACAGCAGTGACCAAAGGTAAACTTTATATTTCCAATCACAGCTAAGCGCTCGTGCTGTCTTCTGACAGCGTGGGAACCGCGGCTCTCTGACAGGCGGGGATGATTTCACCGCTGATCAGAAGCGGTGTTTGCCACGCCACCATGCACATAACAGCGTAACAAACACCTGGTGTTCAGACAGCCAAACCCGAACAGTAACACGGACTTCCTGGTGAAGTCCATGTTGGGTGTCCATGCCCAAACAGTAGTTGTTCGGTACGGACGCCGAACTTTACTGTTCGGTTCCCCCATCTCTAATAAATACCCCCAAATCTAGACACACAACTGGTGAGTGTAGCAAGAAATGTATTTTTCCTAATCTGTTTTACTATTCACATTTTACATCCATACATCCATACACGCCATATCAATATAATGCACTGATGCAGATACTGGCTTTTAGGTCAAGTAAATACCTAGCATTTGATATTTTGTCAATTTATTGAAAAATATGAAAAAATAAGTAGAAAAAATGTAGACTTTTATCTCTGCATATCTGTTTTTAAATCTCTATTTTCCAATTTGACAACTGCAGGCTGCTGCCATATTTAGCTTTCTGTATATATACTTATCTACCTACCTAATATTTCTTATGTCCTTTTTGGCAAGAGTTGAATAAATAGGGTTTTAAAGATTGGCAAAAGTTGATTACAATATTGTACAAAATGTATTGTAAAGGAAAAATTAGCAATGGCAATGGAAAGGGTAGTGTAAAGGAAACAAAATATACGCAGCTAAGAATCTGGGAGCCACTAACAGTAGCAGAAGCACCTGCACTGTTCTTCTGGCAAGTGCTTCAGTGGGGAGGAAGCAGAGGGCATTATGGAATATATGGAACATCAGTCATCTCAGTCATGGCCAGATTATGTTACCTCTGACAGCGACACTGTCAGTTTGCGTTAGTGTTTTGAAAAGAATGGTCTGCTTCATCACGAACAAAAAAGTAGGATAATTTTTGGACCTTTTTTAATTGTCAAAAACATGAAATGTCAGTCAGTGCACTGTGCTATTAAATGGACTGATGTGTACTACAGGGTTACCATTTGTTTCTATTGTTGCTATGATGAGGTCACATTCACATTACTGAGTCTGTGTTTGCATTATAAAAATCAAAAGAGATTAGATATTGTCCCAGAAAACCTGAGAGTGTTATGCACATCTTATTCAAGGTGGTTGGAACACCCGCGATTCCCAACAAATCGATTTGCCCCAAACTGGTTTTTTTATAATTTTTCAAAATCTGTCTAATTTAAATTTGAAAAGATTTGACCATCTCTAAATTACCATCTACACAGGAATTAAAGGGAACCTGTCACATACCCAAAAAGCTATTAACCTGCAGATAAGAGGTTAATCTGCAGATTAGCAGAGTTCTAAAGCCATTAATCATGTCCTGGTATTGCTTTAATTTTAAATTCTTTTTTTACTACCAATTTTTTGTATCTTGTGCTTTTGTCTATAAAACAAATGATTTTATTGAAGTAGTTTTACTAAACCCTTTAATTCTGGAGATATTTTACATGGCGTACTTTATATTGCCAAATAATGATGACCACAAAAGTAGATCCAGTAGATCTTCTTTTAGGAAGCCCAGGAGAGCATAAAAACCTGATAAAAAGCCTGATTTTGTAAGATAAAGTATCAGAAAGAAACCTAAAGTTGTCTAATAATCCATGAACTCCGTGGTTGCCCTACAAAGATGGAGAAAACTCTTTGTGACAGTTTCAGTTGTCTCGGAAAGCGCTATCATTTCGCAGTCATGAAGTGAACTTGACAAGAAACAGTGAATTTTTTGACAGAAGGCAAATTCTGCCGAAGAACTGACCCAGGTTAATACCTAAAGCTGCTTTTCTTAAAGAGTCCCCGAGGCCTCTGTAGAGCGTAGACATGGAGACAAATACCTGTCTGCTTCCTGCAATACAGGCTGGGTTATGTTTGTTCACACAAAGTGCATTGTGTACTAGATCCTGTGGATACATTGTATGTAAGAACACTACTCGCAACTATTAAATATGGACTTTTTTAGAGAAACTGGCCTAGGCGAGAGGTCAACGTGAAACTCACACTTGGCACTAAAGGGGTTCTCACAACAGGCAACCTCTATGAAAGTAGTCCTAGCTATAAAAAAAACTATGATTCCAGTGATCTGAGTCTTGAAGGAAGGACAAGCTCCTTACATCCAATTCAATCTTGTGCTACATGGTGTCCATCTTAACAAAGCAGCAAATGCCTATTCTAGAAGATCTTTCTTATGGCTCACTCACTAAATGTGGACACCTCTCCAAAGAATTGAGATTTGTTTTAGCCACATCCATTGACCACAAAGCAGGATTCATTAAATATTCTCAGACAGATGTCTGTCTAGTCTCTGTTTGAAGACTCCATTGAAAGAGAACTCACCACCTCTCGTGGAAGCCTGTTCCACTCATTGATCACCCTCAATGTCAAAAAGTTCTGTTCTAATGATAATTCACCTCTCACTATCTGGCTCATGGATTCGTGGATGATGAATCTGATTTTGGCAGATACCGGGAGAAGAGCGCTCACCCTTTGCGACCATATTTGCCTGCTCCCACGTGCTGCCTCACGCTAGCTCCACCAGGCATCCAGGCTACTTGGATTTCTCCCTGGACTTTTTGTAGAAAACAGGAGATCCATAACAAGACATAAAACCCAGTCTTCTCATATCAGTTCTGATAAAGGTCCAGATGTGGACCGAAAACGTTTAACGCTAATTCTGGATGCAATGAATGGAACATTTTGTTTTTGTCACTTTTCTCTCTGAGTGCCAAGTTTTTTCTACAGTTGTTACCTGGAGAATGTTACCAACCAAATTGTTTCATCCGTTCATCACTTTAATGGGAGGATGATAATGTTTTAGAAGGTGACTTATTTAGAAGGAGCTTTGCTTTGACAATACAACCCATTAATTCCAAGAGAGACTGGACTGCTGGAGATGTGATTCGTAGGTACTGTAGGTCTCCTAAACTAATACAAATAAAAATGCTCATAGATTAGTTTTTGTATATGTGGTTTGGTAGTTTTCCCATTTTATTCCATATATTTTTTGCATCCTTTTCAATCTATTTTCCAAATATTAGTTGTCAAAATCCTCCATGTTTTCAATTAACTAGTTATGATGAATGGATTCTCATCTATTGTTTTTTCAAAACAATTTTTTAAACTTATTTGAAGAGAATTCAAGGGCTTTCCTGTTTTGGATAAACAAAACTCTCATCAAAGTGTTTCTGTGCTTGGGCACCCAATGATTAGCTGTAATCTTTGGGAAATCCTGGAAATGTGTGCTAAAGTTCCCTATAGCGCCACCACTGGGGAAGTGAAGAAGTACATAGTGCGTGTTCAATCCTGTGTCAACCAGGAAAAGACAGGTCCTCTACTTGTAACTGGACTCCACTCTGGCCAAACGATGATAATCCAGAAGGTCCATCTAATGACTCATGTTTCCCTAAAAGAATGTATCGACATAGGAAAGCCTCTTCACAAGGTTTACTTTAAAGAAAACTTTCAATTTTTACCTACATCCCAAATATGCTAAATAGCCTGAAATAGAAATAAAACAGATTTTTTCTTTAGTAATTAAATAACTTTTCTGCTAGCTTGCAGGCCTCCTCCTTCTTTTTTCTGTTTGTACGGCTCTTTTCCGATGTCCAGCTATCATCCATTTGTGATGGATTAGGGATTCTGTTTTGCATTTGTTTTTACTCTAGTTGTAACAGAATCAGATCAGTGTTTTCTACAAGTGTTTCTGAACACTTGGGTGAGCGGACCTGGGGATATTCGGGTTCTGCCAAACTGGACCCTGAACTTGAACCCAATAGAAGTCAATGGCAACCTGAACTTCAGTGATTCAAAATGGCTGTAAAATGGTCATAGCAAGGGCTAGGGGGCTGCAAAAAGAAGCAAAATGGGGGCAAGAGAAGGACAAGTTCCCTCCAAACAAATGTGGAAAGGGAAATGCTTAAAAGAATGAAATAAAAAAAATTATAAGACTCATGAAGCAGGAGGCGGAGGTCCAAGTGGTAGAGGAGGTGGTGGTGTAGGTGGAAGAGGTGGAGGAGAAGGTAGCCAACACTATTTTTGTGTTTTGTTTTATTTATTTTTGGGGGGTACTATGAGAACAGGGTGTGAGATAAAGCATTTACCTGCCTGTTTTTAAAAAATGGTTTACCTCAAAGAATTATTTGTGATTGAGTGCTGCATTGTCTGTATACTCTCTTTTGCTTCCTCCCCTGCTCAGCAGTTGTAGTATGATCAGACTATGTTCCTGCATGGTTAGACACAGCCATTTTATTATTTATTAATTAAACATATCCAATTGTGGAAATTATTTTTAATTCCAAGACCTATTGAATAACATCAACTGTGTTCATGGGACAACCCCTTTAAAATAACATAGAATTAAAAAAAAATAAAAAATAATCTTGAACCAAGAGACGGAGGTCCATGTGGAGGAGAAGACTGAAGAGGAGGAGGAGGTGGAGGTGGAAGAGGTGGAGGAAGAGGTAGGTTTTCTTTGTTTGTTTTGTTTTGGGGGGGAGGCCTCAAAACACCGGGAATGACAAATAGAACAAACAAACTGTGGTGGAATATAACAATGGCTGAGTGAGACAGGTCTACAATTCTAGCCAGCCAAAAGGTACGAACAAGTCCTGTAGGGTCGATATCTGCTCCATTTTAATGAACGTGAGCTTGCACACATTGTCTGTGGACAGGTGGATGCTCCTGTCTGCGATCACACCATCCGCCATGCTAAACACACTTTGTGACACTACACTTGCTGCACTTGTAGCACCCCAAGTCGTTAATGGCAAGTTCAGGCCATGTGTCCAGTTTGGAGACCCAGACCCATCAGTCAGTACGTGGAGATGTGTGAACACGTACTCTTCCACCATGTTGTTGAAATGCGGACCGTATTAGATGGTGGTGCCGAATGTTGTGGCAGTACTATCACAGACACGGGTGCAGAATACAACAGAGAGGCTTTTTTGAAAACTGCGGACACACAAAACCTAAAACTGCAACTCCAACTCCAGCTGCCTCCTTTCCCTACCCTAAGCAGAGCAGAATGGCGGCGACACCCGTGATCCGGCATTTATACAGTCCGGATCACGTGGCCAATACTTGACTGTGATGTCTCTGGAAGTGCCTAAAAGCTAGTCTATTGGTTATGCTACAGCCTTTCAACAAACTTTATTGGGCATCCAAACTGTAAACGGTAAAAACTCCATGTTTGGGTTTCGGTACCAGACACTAATTGTCCGGTACGAACATTGAACTTTAACGATCAGACTAGCTCATCCCTACTGAGTACCGCTAGTCTAATGGACATGCACAGTGCTTAAAAAATGGATCTGTTAATGGACAACATATCAGTTGACCATCCATTATAACCCAATTACCATTGACTTAAAAAAATACAACAGACTGTGGGTGACCTCTGTACATCATTTGGTTCTTTACATTTGGCTGAATGTGCTGATTATTTTTAGGTTTTTTTTACCTTTACAACTTTTATTTTAAGGCAAGATCCTCTTTATCCAACTTGTGCACATTGTACTGGCATTGCACACGCCCTTTACCTCGAGCCTATATATGCCCCATAGATGTGCCAGCCTGCTACGCTGTTCTGTATCTATTCATTTATTTAATTATCTAGGAACACATTTGATTCATCCACCACTTGTCATTGCCTGTGGCTGCGTATTTGTTCTACGTTTTTCCCTTTTTAGATATATAGCCTTACGCGCTTTTTGAACTTTAAAAATAAAATAGTTACAGTATATTTTTTGTGCCCTGCGCATTGTTGTATAGATTGGCCTGTTGGGCTTTTGTGTGTAGTGTTGCAAAACAGGTGAGCAAAAACAGACACGCACAGTTAAATGACTAAATTTTTCAAAACAACTTTTTCTATTTTTTTATTCAACTCCCGTCCCAAAAATGACAAGATAATAAATGCTAAGTGGGTAAACACGTTCAACACGCCAGCACCTGAATTAGTGTGATGTATATGGATGTAAAATGTAACTTGTAAAACAGATGAGCAATTAAGAAAAACTGCTTGCAGCACGCACACTTTTTGAGGTAGACAGTCATAAGTCTGAATTTTAGGGAAGGATTTTTGTATTTAAAAAAAAAAACAATTATTTACCCTTTAACAAACAGATCACACAAAAAATGCAAAAACTCAGTCCAGTCTGACACTTTATGGAAAAAAAATACTGTGCTGCCTTGCTGCTGATTTCTAGTGCATGAAGAATGCAGAGAAAATATGTGTAATTGTAATTCAAATGCAGCAGGACAAATGTCAGCTCCATCACATCACTGATCAACAACACTCTGTCTGGCATTGCTGCTGACACCTCTCATATCTCTTTCTCATCCTATCAATAGAATCTCTAATTTTCCGAGACTATCACACATTTTTTCGTGACTGCTGGTTTTGTGCCACATATTTCTATCTGGAGTGCTAATCTGTCATTTTTTAGCTGTGAGCTCTGATGTATTTTCACTATTCTAAATCACCCTAAAATGGCCACTGCATTCCCTGCCTTGGATTTTATACAGGCTATGAAAATCCCTTCTGATTAACTGCACTTTACCATGTGATATGATAGCTGGGGATATATGGATCATTTTATTTTTGATTGTTGTCGACCCAAAACGAATCCTAAGATGAAAATAACGACTGGACAAGTGAACAATTACAAAGAATATTCTACCACAGTATGAGATGAACCATCTTGGGTTGGCTGATCTATGGATTGCCTGGGGCAAATAAGTTATTTTTTTCACATTTATTTTCCGCTGGCTGGAGACACAGACGGAGCACACCATGGTCCTTAGACTACCCACTGGTATTTCATTCCAATTTGTGGAAAATTCTTCTCCATTACATTTAGAAATTACCAAGAGGAAATGACAGTAACCTGAAATAGTCTAGCCGAGGAGAATACGACGAGTCTGGGGCTTGACGTCATCTGGAGAAAAAATTTCATGCAACCATAGAACAAAAAAACAATGTGGCATTGAGAATACCTGCACATTAACTGTGACCACAGACGAGCTGGAAGGACAAGGGGGTCGGATTGTTAAGAAAGTAATTTCATTCCCTTGAATTTTGAAGCATGCAATGTTTATATCTTCATAAGAAACAGGAGCTATGTTACAAAACCATCATGCGTAACCAATAACCACAATTACTGCACAAAAATAAATCCTTGTAGTGATGTACTGAATATATAAACACATCTTCTATCTTAATATAACTGAAAACTGACTTGTACCACTGACTATAAACACTGTAGACCACACCAGAAACGTTGGGTGATCAAATCATTGGCTTTGGGTTAAGTTCCCATATTGCATTATAACTTAAACAGTTTTATTAGTAAAGTGCCATTATAATCCTTCAGTCAAGCATGTCGTAATACTGTCTAGGATCCTTGGCATTCATGTCAATTCATGGTTAGTGATGGGCGGACCAATGAATGTTTGGGTCCGTGGGCCAAACATTTAAAAAACAAGTTTGGTTCGGGTACCAGAACAGCACCCAAACTCCAACCCTAACCCAGGCCCCTTTCAAATGAATGGGAGGCCCGAACATCTGGCATTACCCATGCTGTCATCTGTATGACAAGGCAAGAAACACCAGCTCTGATCGGTGGTAAGTTAATTACGCCATTCAGAGCGCTAGGGTTCCCACGCTGTCACACAGATGACAGCGTGTGAGCTAGCAGACTGACTGGTGGTAAAAAGGTTACAGGTGTCAGCTGATGAGAGTACTACTCTTATCACTGTATGACTGGTCTCGCTGATGGCAGCAAGAGCACTAATACGATGATGAGAGTATTCGCCAGCCGGTGCGTGTGCAGTAAATAAATAAAATAGAAAAATGTCATTGGATTCCCTCTATTCGTGATAACCAGCATAGGTAAAGCTAACAGCTGTGGGTTGCAGCCCTCAGCTGTCAGTCTTATCTTGGCTGGTTATCAAAAACAGTGTGATTCCCATGCCATTTTTTTTTTAATTATTTGTGGTGGCAAGTGGGGTAATACTTGTGGGGTTGATATCAGCTGGTTTATGGTCGCTGTAATCAAGCCCATGGGTTAGTATTGGAGAGGCATCTATCAGATGCCTATATCAGAAAAAATGGTGTGGGAACCACTCTATTTTGATTACCAGTCAAGATAAAGCTCACAGCTGGGGGCTGCAACCCGCAGCTGTCGATTTTGCCTGCTTTGGTCATGAAAAATAGAGGGCGCCGCACAACTTTTTTTTACACAGTGTGTGTCGGCCAATCACAGCCATGCCAATATTTGACATGGCTGTGATTGAGAAGGAAGTGCCCACACAGTAAAGTCTTTCAACAATCTTTGTTTGGGCTGCCGAACCCAAACAGTAACATGGATTTCATGCTTGTAATTTTTGGCAGGCTTTGCATTATGTGTAGAAAATTTATGAGTGGAAGAGTAAAACTACTACAGTTTGTTTACAAAGTTAGTTCCTTCCAAGGTGTATGGATGACCCTGCTTGAAATTTTTGTCAGGCTTTGCACTGTGTGCAGACATTTTATGAGTGGAAGAGTACCTCAACTATACTTTGCTCCCAATATTTGAAAGAGGCACTGCAGTTGGTGCCTTGAAGGGTGTATGGATGACCCTGCTTGTTATTTTTGGCAGGTTTTGCACTTTTTGAGTCAAGAAGTACCCCTACGTGACAATTTGAACAAAATGTACATGAGGCCCTTCTTTTTTTTCTAATACAGGGTCCCTCTGGATCTTCCTTCATAAATTACACTAAGGCTACTTTCACACTAGCGTTAACTGCAATACGTCGCAAATGCGTCGTTTTTGCGAAACGCCGCATCCAGCAAAAGTTTTTGCTGGATACGTTTTTTCGTCATAGAGTAACATTAGCGACGCATTTGCGACGCATTTGCGACGCATTGCCAAACGGTGAATCCGTTTTGCGACGCTTGGGCGTATGGTAGCGGACCGTCGGGAGAAAAAAACGCTACATGTAACGTTTTTTGCTCCCGACGGTCCGCTTTTTCCGACCGCGCATGCGCGGCCGGAACTCCGCCCCCACCTCCCCGCACTTCCCCGCACCTCACAATGGGGCAGCGGATGCGTGGGAAAAATGCATCCGCTGCCCCCGTTGTGCGGCGGGGACAACGCTAGCGTCGGGGACCTCGGCCCGACGCACGGCGACGGGCCGAGCCCGACGCTAGTGTGAAAGTAGCCTAACACTTCCAATTTTTTATGAAAAAATTCAATTGTTTTGCTTAATTTTTTTTTAAAACCTCTTTAACCCCTTAATGACCACTGATATGCATTAAAACTGCAGTTGTTAAGGGGCCTTATTCCCTCAGTGCCATTTTAAAATAAGGGTATAGCGCCCCCCAGCACAGGCAATTCTCAGGGGTTTGAGCTGCAGGGGGATGCTGAGACCCTGGAGAACATTATCAGGGTCATTTTTTCTAGTCCCAATCACGTGATCGCCATTATGCAATGAATAACAGGGATGACGTGAAAAAAAAGTGTACCCGTTATTAGATATATTTCTTTCTCTTCTGACATGATATACATGTCAGAAGAGAGAGAAATTAGGTCCCAAAGCCCCCACACCCCAGTAAAACCACAATCCCTCATGCCTCCAGCTTCATCTACGGCCCTCTGCCAATACTTCCTAGAAAAAAATGGCCAGCGCCTGCCAAGATCTGCCAGCCGCCACCAGGCAACAGTGGGAATATTTTTTATTGGTTTATTTTGATCACTGTGATAGACCATATCACTTATCAGTGATCAAAAACCAATAATTAATAAATCATCCCTCGTGTCATCCCCTTAGTCATATTACAATTTTTTTTATTTCATTTTTTAATTTTTTCTCTTTCATTCTTTGCCATTAGAATTAGGATTGGTGTTAGGGTTGGGGTTATGCTAGAGTTAGGCTAGAGTTAGGGTTGGGGGTTGGGGTAAGGATAGGGTCAAGGTTGGGATTAGGGTTGGCCTAGGGTTAGAGTTAGCATTGTGGTTCCGGTTTATTCAAAAGTAAAAAGGATGCCGATATGATGAATAGTGTTCGGTTCAAGTGCTCGCTACTCAAGTTTGCATTAAGTTCGTTCCAGCACCCACGATACTTGGTGCATACCTGAGCACCCCGATGCAAACTCGAGTAGCGAGCACTTGCGTTCAACACTAATGACGACATATTCAATATGACAACCTAATGTTATCAAATACTGTGTAGTACCTTTGAGTTAAAAATCCTCTCTATACCCCTGGATAAAATCCTTACGGTGTGTAGTCTCCAAAATGAGGTCACTTGTGGGGGGTTTCTTCTGTGTTGGCACATCAGGGGCACTCCAATCATGACATGGTGTCTACTCTCAATTACAGCTATTGCATTCAAAAAGTCATGCCGTGTGCCCAAATAGTAGTTTTCCCCCACATAATGAGTATTAGTGTATTCAGGAGAAATTGCTCAACAAATTATGGGGTCCATTTTCACCTTAAATTGTACTGATGTTAGTAGACATGTGAGACATTTTTTAATTAAAATTAATAATTAATTTTTTTAAAAATTATTTTGTGTGGTATAACTATCTGATTTAAGGGCACAAAAAATTAAAGTTGGAAAATTGAGAATATTTTCAAAATTGTTGTCACATTTTTGTTTACTTTCATAAATATACACAAATCATATTGACCAAAATTTGCCAATAACATGAAGTACAGTGTGTCATGAAAAACATTCTCAAAATCAGTGGGATCCGTTGAAGAGTTCCGAAGTTATTACCTCATAAAGTGACACTGGTAAGATTTAAAAAATTTGGCCTGGTCAATAAGGTCAAGTAGCTCCGTCACTAATGGGTTAAATTTTGCCTTAATTACAGGTTATACATATATACATTTTTTTCCTGTAAACTCCACTTTCTCTTTGATTTTGAATGTTTTATTGTCACTACTTAAAGTGGAGTAAAAGTGTGACCCCATTGTTCTCAGCAGTGATCAGGGAGTCAGAGATGCTTCCAGGGGTCTTCCCCATGCTGATCTCCTTCCATTCAGAACTTTTTCCATCAATTGAAACATTTTTTCTGCCCCTCAGACATCCTTGTAGGGTCTGCTGGAAAAATGCTCGGATTTCCATTAACTCCCATTATACTTATTACTCAAAATGATCATTCGAATATTAGGAATTTGCTCGGTTCGGGTAACGAGCAGCCAAGCGCTTTAGTTCTCGCTCATCCTTAGTCTCCATCCTAACTGGATCTGTAGTCTCTCTTAATTGTAATGTTCAGAAGTTAAGAGTATGCTAGTGCTTGGATACAGACTGTAGGATTATTCCCATTATTTCATTGAAGAATGACTATTAAGAACAGAGAATAGGATTGGCAACAGTCACAAAGACCACACTCTTAAAGCTCATACTTGATGATGATGATGTTATTAGACAATGACTTGGCTTTGCATTGACAGGTTTACCCCTCAAAACTGGGATAGGCTAGACTGCAGGAAACCTTGAGTCATAGAAGGGTCTCTTAAATAACATAGGGTCTAAGGGGAAACATGTCTCCTTGTAGACAGTGCCAAGCTGGCGTAAGGAGACTTATAAGCCATGCAATGATTCTCTGGAAATTTGCATAACTTGTTAACAAATGCATCTGTATGAATTTTGTATATTTTCTATATTAGAACAATGGCTTCCTTACACCATAGGACATTTGGCCTTTTGGGGAAAACTAAGATTTTCTATGTCTTATCTGGACTGCAGTATCTAACTGTGTGAGTTGTCATAATCACATAGCTATCATCGCAGTGACATTTCCAGCTGTGCACATATGTACATGTATAATATCCTGTGTACAGAATTACCATGTGCATGCATCTAACGCTATAGTCTCCACAGGTTCATGACCTTCTGAATTACTTATGATATCCACCAAGGATAACTCAGGCAGTGGGTGGCAGTAAAAAATAGTCAGTCCCAGTTGATTTGTTACAACATTTTCAAAATCTGAAATATTGTTTTGTTTCTTGAAAAAGAACCAAAACCAATTTCAGAGGAGCTTTCTGCTAAGTATTTGACATATTGTTGGAAAATATGTTCTCTCCCATGCCAAGAATAACACAAACGGTTGAGTTTGCAATCATATATCAGCCATTAGGACAGTAACAATCAAACTAGTGACCTTTTGAGTGGGAGGATGAAAAACTTATTGATGCAGTTATATACAAAATGTTTGGACAAGGTCTCCACGGAGTTCTCTCCACACATTGGAAGCTTCCGTGTGATCAGATTCCTGACCTTCTCGAGCAACAGTGTAGGCTGCCAAAGTCATCCTCAGTGGGGATCGTGGCTGCCAAGTGCAACCCATTGAGGGATTAGCTTGTCCAGGCTCATTTTTAAGACTTTATGGCTTGTTGAGTTTTCTATTTTTGCATCAAGGATCAATCCGTTATCCCTTTCCTCCTGACTCTACAGTCTTAATTGCTTTCGGTAATATAACAAATACACTTTTCACATTCTTTTTACAGCAAATAGCACTTTATCATATGAGCATTGCTCACTATGACATTTATGATCTGCATAGAGGGCTTAAGGGCAGACGTGCAAGCATTGTTCTTCATGAGTTCTGTCCATGGGTCACTGGGGTTGGCTGAGCCTTACTTTTGGTATAAGCTGGCTGGTGCTGAACTATAAGAATCCATATTTTCTCTTAATAGAACATATTCTTCCATTTTATAATGCTCATACATATTTATTGCGAGTCAGACGGATCACAGCGCTGGTTGGTTGTACCCTGTTATCACCAGGCCTCTTAATAACAGGGGTCAGCAGGTTACTAAACCACAACAGGTCAAGGTGTTATTGGGGATCATTGTAGCTTTGGATCAACATCATGAGACAACCAAGGATCACCAAGCCACTTGACAACCAAAAATGTACTTCAGAAGTTGCATGAACCATTAACAACCGGAGACTGTATACCAAATTTTCTATTGATCACGGGTACGTCATGTTTCTGTTTGGTTTCTTGGGAGTCCAGGGTGAATTCAAATTAAGGCTTTCCTTCTCAAGTGATACGAATTGGTCCATTCTAAAACTACTTTGTGTTGAATTTCATAAAATTAACAGGTTGAATAATTTGCAATTTGATTCACTAAAAAAATGACTGGTACCGTCTCTCACATTGCCGAAGACTGAATCAGTCATAGAGCGGACTCACATGACTTCAGGAGGCACAGGCCTCCCTGTAATGCCTTATTAGATCACATAGTCTAGTGCAATCAATCAGGGGTGACTATCTCAGGCACTATAAAAGATGAGGCATGGAAAGCAGTAAGCACTTTAAGCTTTAGATCATAGAGCATGTTCAGCACTACTAGAGTATAATGCAGTCTATGATCAGATGTATATGGCGTTCAGGAACAAGTAATGGTGGTGTAAAGAGATACAGTAGATATACTACCCACATTCCCCCTAGAAGACATGTGTATTAACATTACGTATCTTGATGCGTAATATGTTATTAGTGATAGGTTGTATTTTGCCCAACAGTAGGGAGAGTTAGGGGTTAATGTCTGGGATAAGCCCAGAGTAGGAGGTGATAAGGTGAAGGGACAGAGACAGTTTCCTGTCAGAAAGTTACACAAAGCCCAGAGTGCTGTAAAACGGACCTATGGTCGGACTAGAGAGCAGAACCGTATGGCGTGAGTGTTCCTGATGTGAGTGGAGACCAAGGCAGTGGATAGCGTGATCCTGAGTAAAGAGATTGAGGGGAAGAGAGAAGGAACTGAAGAACAGAGTAATTCACTGTAGATGGGTCCTGGGATAGGACACTCTAGAGGTGGGAATCAGGCATTAAGTCAAGGATCTCAGGACATTTTTCATATAGGGTCAACTATCAGCTGAGCAAGAGATTATTTATTATGACAAAAATGATGTTTTTGTGAAATATAACATCTGGGAACCAAGTAGGTTGAGGCCATTGAGGTAATGTCATCGGAGGCATTAAATGGCATAAGTGATGATCCTCATAGGCAAAATCTGCTTCTTTTGTGGTCAGCTCAGGAGCAGATGATGCCATAAGTGCTGTTGGTAGAGGAGACGCAGCATTGCCTAAGAGCTTTGGTCATAGTGATGAGTCGTACATGTGGGTGTCTCAGGTGTGGGAATTCTTAGCACGTTGTTATCAGATGACTCTTTGAAAGTCTGCAAGCATAGACCAGGAACTACAGCTGCAGCTATACTCAGTATCTGCCCATTTGCAAAAAGCAAGGCAGCCAACAATCAGAGGAATCCTCAAACTGTCCTCCCAGCCCTTCTCCTGATGTTTGTCCTTCTACTAGCTGGGCCTCATCCTCAAGTAGTACCTGGTTGGTATGGTCATCACCATCATGTAATCATCATTCACTACTAGTGCCTGTTGTAGGCAGAGACTCATTATCTTCTTCCTTCGTTGCAACACCAGTTATCCATGTCTGATTGTGCGTTGAGGAAACAGGCATACACTCCCAGTCACCTGCTTGTTTGCCAACTCAATGCTCACCTGGCCAAGTTGTTAGTGGTGCAGTTGCTGCTATACTGCCTACTGTACCAAAACCAAAGAATTCAGCCAGTGCGCAAGTTGGTATAAGTGCAATGTGTAGGGGAACCTTCACACATTGGCCATTTAACATAGTAACATAGTAACATAGTAACATAGTAACATAGTTAGTAAGGCCGAAAAAACACATTTGTCCATCCAGTTTAGCCTATATTCCTATATTCCATCATAATAAATCCCCAGATCTACATCCTTCTACAGAACCTAATAATTGTATGATACAATATTGTTCTGCTCCAGGAAGACATCCAGGCCTCTCTTGAACCCCTTGACTGAGTTCGCAATCACCACCTCCTCAGGCAAGCAATTCCAGATTCTCACTGCCCTAACAGTAAAGAATCCTCTTCTATGTTGGTGGAAAAACCTTCTCTCCTCCAGACGCAAAGAATGCCCCCTTGTGCCCGTCACCTTCCTTGGTATAAACAGATCCTCAGCGAGATATTTGTATTGTCCCCTTATATACTTATACATGGTTATTAGATCGCCCCTCAGTCGTCTTTTTTCTAGACTAAATAATCCTAATTTCGCTAATCTATCTGGGTATTGTAGTTCTCCCATCCCCTTTATTAACTTTGTTGCCCTCCTTTGTACTCTCTCTAGTTCCATTATATCCTTCCTGAGCACCGGTGCCCAAAACTGTACACAGTCCTCCATGTGCGGTCTAACTAGGGATTTGTACAGAGGCAGTATAATGCTCTCATCATGTGTATCCAGACCTCTTTTAATGCACCCCATGATCCTGTTTGCCTTGGCAGCTGCTGCCTGGCACTGGCTGCTCCAGGTAAGTTTATCATTAACTAGGATCCCCAAGTCCTTCTCCCTGTCAGATTTACCCAGTGGTTTCCCGTTCAGTGTGTAATGGTGATATTGATTCCTTCTTCCCATGTGTATAACCTTACATTTATCATTGTTAAGCCTCATCTGCCACCTTTCAGCCCAAGTT
The DNA here is from genome assembly GCF_051348905.1 of Ranitomeya variabilis. NCBI lineage: Eukaryota > Metazoa > Chordata > Amphibia > Anura > Dendrobatidae > Ranitomeya > Ranitomeya variabilis. Next base: position 1,148,463,825 of record NC_135232.1, read on the forward strand.
TCCAACTTATCCAGATCCATCTGTAGCAGAATACTATCTTCTCTTGTATTAACTGCTTTACATAGTTTTGTATCATCTGCAAATATCAATATTTTACTGTGTAAACCTTCTACCAGATCATTAATGAATATGTTGAAGAGAACAGGTCCCAATACCGACCCCTGCGGTACCCCACTGGTCACAGCGACCCAGTTAGAGACTATACCATTTATAACCACCCTCTGCTTTCTATCACTAAGCCAGTTACTAACCCATTTACACACATTTTCCCCCAGACCAAGCATTCTCATTTTGTGTACCAACCTCTTGTGCGGCACGGTATCAAACGCTTTGGAAAAATCGAGATATACCACGTCCAATGACTCACCGTGGTCCAGCCTATAGCTTACCTCTTCATAAAAACTGATTAGATTGGTTTGACAGGAGCGATTTCTCATAAACCCATGCTGATATGGAGTTAAACAGTTATTCTCATTGAGATAATCCAGAATAACATCCTTCAGAAACCCTTCAAATATTTTACCAACAGTAGAGGTTAGACTTACTGGCCTATAATTTCCAGGTTCACTTTTAGAGCCCTTTTTGAATATTGGCACCACATTTGCTATGCGCCAGTCCTGCGGAACAGACCCCGTCGCTATAGAGTCCCTAAAAATAAGAAATAATGGTTTATCTATTACATTACTTAGTTCTCTTAGTACTCGTGGGTGTATGCCATCCGGACCCGGAGATTTATCTATTTTAATCTTATTTAGCCGGTTTCGCACCTCTTCTTGGGTTAGATTGGTGACCCTTAAGGTACCTTCACACGAAGCGACGCTGCAGCGATAGCGACAACGATGTCGATCGCTGCAGCGTCGCTGTTTGGTCGCTGGAGAGCTGTCACACAGACCGCTCTCCAGCGATCAACTATGCCGAGGTCCCCTGGTAACCAGGGTAAACATCGGGTAACTAAGCGCAGGGCCGCGCTTAGTAACCCGATGTTTACCCTGGTTACCAGCGTAAAATCTAAAAAAAACAAACAGCACATACTTACATTCACGTCCCCCTGCGTCCACTTCCTGACTGACTGAGCGCCGTACAGTGAGAGCAGAGCGGTGACGTCACCGCTGTGCTGCTTTCACTTTCACTTTGCGGCGCTGAGTCAGAGGAGGAAGCAGACTGCAGGGGACGCAATGTGAGTATGTGCTGTTTGTTTTTTTTACATTTTACGCTAGTAACCAGGGTAAACATCGGGTAACTAAGCGCGGCCCTGCGCTTAGTAACCCGATGTTTACCCTGGTTACCAGTGTAAAATATCGCTGGTATCGTTGCTTTTGCTTTCAAACACAACGATACACAGCGATCGGATGACCAAATAAAGTTCTGGACTTTATTCAGCGACCAGCGACATCACAGCAGGATCCTGATCGCTGCTGCGTGTCAAACGAAACGATATCGCTATCCAGGACGCTGCAACGTCACGGATTGCTAGCGATATCGTTATAATGTCGTTTCGTGTGAAGGTACCTTTAATATAGGGTTTTCATTGTTTCTTGGGATTTCACCTAGCATTTCATTTTCCACCGTGAATACCGTGGAGAAGAAGGTGTTTAATATGTTAGCCTTTTCCTCGTCATCTACAACCATTCTTTCCTCACTATTTTTTAAGGGGCCTACATTTTCAGTTTTTATTCTTTTACTATTGATATAGTTGAAGAACAGTTTGGGATTAGTTTTACTCTCCTTAGCAATGTGCTTCTCTGTTTCCTTTTTGGCAGCTTTAATTAGTTTTTTAGATAAAGTATTTTTCTCCCTATAGTTTTTTAGAGCTTCAGTGGTGCCATCCTGCTTTAGTAGTGCAAACGCTTTCTTTTTACTGTTAATTGCCTGTCTTACTTCTTTGTTTAGCCACATTGGGTTTTTCCTATTTCTAGTCCTTTTATTCCCACAAGGTATAAACCGCTTACAGTGCCTATTTAGGATGTTCTTAAACATTTTCCATTTATTATCTGTATTCTTATTTCTGAGGACATTGTCCCAGTCAACCAGATTAAGGGCATCTCTAAGCTGGTCAAACTTTGCCTTCCTAAAGTTCAGTGTTTTTGTGACTCCCTGACAAGTCCCCCTAGTGAAAGACAGGTGAAACTGTACAATATTGTGGTCGCTATTTCCTAGATGCCCGACCACCTGCAGATTTGTTATTCTGTCAGGTCTATTAGATAGTATTAGGTCTAAAAGTGCTGCTCCTCTGGTTGGATTCTGCACCAATTGTGAAAGATAATTTTTCTTGGTTATTAGCAGAAACCTGTTGCCTTTATGGGTTTCACAGGTTTCTGTTTCCCAGTTAATATCCGGGTAGTTAAAGTCCCCCATAACCAGGACCTCATTATGGGTTGCAGCTTCATCTATCTGCTTTAGAAGTAGACTTTCCATGATTTCTGTTATATTTGGGGGTTTGTAACAGACCCCAATGAGAATTTTGTTACCATTTTTCCCTCCATGAATTTCGACCCATATGGACTCGACATCCTCATTCCCTTCGCTAATATCCTCCCTTAAAGTGGACTTTAGATAAGACTTTACATAGAGACAAACCCCTCCTCCTCTCCGATTTTTACGATCCTTTCTAAACAGACTGTAACCCTGTAAGTTAACTGCCCAGTCATAGCTTTCATCTAACCATGTCTCGGTTATTCCCACTATGTCAAAGTTACCTGTAGATATTTCTGCTTCTAGTTCTTCCATCTTGTTTGTCAGGCTTCTGGCGTTTGCGAGCATGCAGTTTAGAGGATTTTGTTTTGTTCCAATTTCCTCGCTGTGGATTGTTTTAGAAATGTTCTTACCTCCCTTCTGAGTATGTTTTCCTGGGTCTTCTTTGTTCGAGTCTAATGTTTTCATTTCATTTCACAGACAAAACCCAAGAAAAAAACAAAATTAGCAAATACCCTTCAGTAATGAAATGCATCAATAGTTATAGTACATGTAAAAAACGTAGGAGACTTAGTTAACATTATTTTGATCAAAAATGTGTAAACCCATCCCAATGAGACAAGGTCTACCCAATCGGGATGGTCTTATCCCGTCTCTAGTAATAAAACTCTTTTTTGATCAAAATAGTGTTAACTATGCCCAATGTTATTTACATGTACTGTTAGGGTATGTGCACACGTCAGGATTTCTTGCAGAAATTTCCTGAAGAAAACCGGAAATATTCTGCAAAAAATCCGCATTTTTTTTGCGTTTTTTTTCCATTTTTTTCGCGTTTTTTTTAGCATTTTGCAAGCGAAATTAGCTTGCAGAATGCTAAAGTTTTCCAAGCGATCTGTAGCATCGCTTGGAAAACTGACTGACAGGTTGGTCACACTTGTCAAACATAGTGTTTGACAAGTGTGACCAACTTTTTACTATAGATGCTGCCTATGCAGCATCAATAGTAAAAGATAGAATGTTTAAAAATAATAAAAAAAATAAAAAAAATGGTTATACTCACCTGCAGACAGCCGATCTCCTCAGCGGCGTCCGTTCCTATAGATGGTGTGTGTGTGCAGGACCTTCGATGACGTCGCGGTCACGTGAGCGGTCACATGAGCGGTCACGCGACCAATCACAAGACCGCGACGTCATCGCAGGTCCTTCACACACACCATCTATAGGAACGGAAGTGGCAGCGTGCACCGATGAGAGGCGGGAAGACTCCGGGGCCATCAGAGGGTGAGTGTATGACTATTTTTTAGTTTTAATTCTTTTTTTTTTACCAATTATATGGTGCCCAGTCCGTGGAGGAGAGTCTCCTCTCCTCCACCCTGGGTACCAACCGCACATGATCTGCTTACTTCCCGCATGGTGGGCACAGCCACATGCGGAAAGTAGGCAGATCAATGCATTCCTAGGTGTGCGGAATTCCCGTGATTCCGCAAATTTAATGAACATGTTGCTTTTTTTTCCGCGATGCGATTTTTTCGTGGAAAAAAATGCAACATTTGCACAAGAAATGTGGAATACACTGTAAATAATAGGAGGCATATGTAAGCGTTTTTTTCGCGTTTTTATCATGTTTTTATAGTGAAAAAACGTGAAAAAAATGCAAATCATACTGAACGTGTGCACATGGCCTTACTGTTTACTTATTTACTTACTCTAGGGTATATGCTCATTTAGTTTTTTTCTTGGCTTTTGCCTACTTCATCTTTAGACACATGAAGCCCCCACAATTGGGAGCTATGTCTGTTTTTACCACTTGAAAAAATAATCAGTCTATCTTCTAAACCTCCTCGGCATCTTCCTCAACAGACAGGAACTAATCCTGGACAGGGCGGCTTGACACCTTTGATTCTGTCCTCATTCCTTAATTTATGCAGGATAAAGCTGTCAAGCAGTTTTATAACGTGTGACCATGGGAGACAATGGCCATACAGTGAACGAGTTTCTGCTGTGGATCTCAGGCTGGATGGCTCACTGTCTAGTGCCATTGGGCATTGTTATCAACAATAGTGCCCAGAACATTCTGGCTACCTTAAAATTGGGCAAAGTAACTCAGGCTCTTTGCATGGCACATGTCGGGAATTTAATCATGTAAATTTTCAATAACTGTTTGAGGAAGGTGGTGACTTATTTTTTATGTTGTAACCTCCTGGAATTCCTGACTGCATATGTTGAAGCATCTATACAACTATCGTAAAGTAGTAATGGACTATATGATCCAGGTGTCAAACTAAAGTACGGGCTAACATGAGAATGTCCATTGGCAGCTGAGCAAATGAAAGATATGTGTAGATTATTGATGCCCCTTGAAGAAGCCATTATATTTGTCAATAAGGACAACTGTGGCATCAACTAAGTAACCCCCCTCATATTTATCTTAGAGAAAGCACTCACCAGGATGGAACAGGGGATAGAGCAAGGTCAGCAAATTTTACTTGTTTATCTCCACCCTTAGGCTGTTGGGACCCTGAAGGTGCATGTTACATGCAGCAGAATTTAGGGGAAAAGCAGGGAACGAAAGTGAAATCAATTATGAGAAAGACGATTCTGCCATGACAACCAAACATCGCAGCAGGGCGCAGAAAGTGTGCCAATGAGGACCTCCGTCATGCTAGTGGGTATGGCATGGCAAGCTGTATGCTTGAGTGCTTGTAGGATAGGAGGTGTATCATTACTATACTGCAAAGGATATAACTGTAGAAAAAGACATGGATCCCACATGCAAAAATCACACAACACATGGATCTGTTGTGGCTATGCAAAAATTTAGAAAATGAAACATAAGGTTTTTAGTTTAATATTCTGAATATTCTGATTAAAATGTGTGATAAAAACAAATTGCAATTGTTTAGTCATTTTGGGAATAGCAAATCAGTTGAAGATTTAAAAGCGAGATTTTTCTTTTACTCCCAGTTGGGAAGCTATTGCTTTATCATTTTCAAAACAGCATACCAGTTTCTGTTCCCAAAATAAAGGTATAGTTTTTAGACGGCTGGTGATAACACTATTGCTTCTTTATTTAGCAAAAGAAAAAAAAGCTTTTGATTCTCTCAAAACGGAAATATTGTTTTTAGAACCCCTTTTGGAAAGCCATTGCTTCCCTCATGTGCACTGACTGTATATAAACCAAGCTATGCATGCATCTGCTCCCCTAAAATAATGATTATTTTTGGACCAATTTTACAATTTAAGAAACCTAAAAAGTCTTTGTCCAATGTGTTATTAAGAAGGTTGTTATATCTTGAAGTCATTGCATTAAAGAGCTCTAAAAAAGTTCCATAAAGACCTAGTAGATCTTGGAGTGTTACACATCTTTTTCGGAAAATTATAGGCTTTGCAATTCACTCAAATCAATGTACTGCAAAGCGATTTTTTTTTTTAAATATGTAAAAAGTGGCAAATTAAAATTTTTAAAGATTAAACCATCTCTAGTATTTATTATATTAACCTTTATGTCCATGGTGAACCTTGATACGAAACTGAGACCAAAACCCATGATTGGCCATGCCTATTTTTCATTTTGTCGACCTTTGTGAATGAACCTTTTGTCTTTGCGCCTAGACTTAGGGCTGCAAAGTTATGACAACGCCGGTGTGTTCCCTGACACTTTTACAGCACATATTTGATGTTTTATAAACTATGAAAAAAAAAAAGATTTGGATTTAATAAAATGTTTCTCTACAGGAAATGATCTGAAATGAATAAAATCTGTCTTTTGGTAACTGAATGGATAACTTTTCAGGTTTGGAGCCTAAGAAATATCAAAGATTCCCTGGCTCAAGTGTTTCAATGTGTTCTGTGAACCCTGTTTGGATATCAGACCTTTGTCCTGATCTTTTTTTTTACTTTTCTGAAATCAAGGCCATCTGTAGCTCAGGTAAGTGTAGAACTTCACATGAAATTGTATCGTGCAGACCTGAGCCGGTGTCGGGGAGAATGGAGTAAGGAAGAAATATTACACTTTGCAGATTTGTTGGTGTCGTATTTTATTACAAGTGTTACTGTGACAAAACAGAGGCCAGTTCAGATGTGGAGAGAACGCGACGCCCTCCTATAGATCTTTTATTTGCTATGTAACAGAATACATCATTTGTAGGTGCCACTCGCATCTCCGAATAATACAAAGAGGTCTACAAAGGTTAAAATCAAAGTCATAGCAAGACATGGAACAGATACCTTCATGTTAAAAAGTAAGACGCGGCCAAAGAAAGTTTTTTGGTGTTTGCACATATGAGAACGAAACAAAATGTAGTTTTCTTTCAGTAACAAAATGGAAGTTTGCAATTCATTAACCCCTTAAAACAACATGTATTTTTCCAATTTTAGTATTTTTATTTTTTAAGCTACTAAACCATTCTTGAGCCTCGTCTCATGACAGATAAGACTTTTAATTGTTATCATTTTTACATTCATAGCATTTCTGAAGGCTTGTTATCAACTATTGAGTCGTAAAAAATTAAAACAATATTTAGGTTCAATTCTTTAACCCAAAAAATTAACCATTAACAATTGTTTTTTTTTATTTTTGAGAATTCATATTTGTTCTAATTAGTGGAAATTGTGAATTATGAAATTCACAAACACTTTACATTCTCAAAACATTCTCAATGTATTCATCAATGAGTATGAACGCCATGCATAAAAATACACACTCGTGCATGCAGTGACACGCAATCAGTGAGGTTATTCATGGTTGTCTGAGAAACATTCTGCTGCACTGAATGGACTTGGGCAAATCATCAAGATCTGTTGCTGTCGGCTCCCTTTGCAACTGATGACCAATGACCTCCCAGATATGCTTGATGGGAGAACAGACCGGAGACATTGTAGTCATGGGAGCACATTCAGGCCACACAGGCTGCTCACAGCAGCACCAGCAACAAGCAGTCTGGGGTTGTCACATGGAAAAAATGTCTCCTGTGACACTTGGGAGAAGTGGTCACACCACCGGTTCCACCACTAAATCATTGTGACACTTAACTGGTAATTTACCTAAAATGAAGGCTTGAGGGGTCCAGATACTGTAGATTATGTCACCCTACCATAATCCCATGAGTAGAACTGATGTGACGTTCCCTCGTGAAGGCCTCTTCATGGACCAGTCCACTTGGTGTGGTCAGATTTTAAGTATGGCGCATTAGTGATCCATCCTGTACTTCAAGTGAAATTACACAACATATATGAAGACTACAGCACTATACAATGTCTACACAAATCATCAGAAAGCACTTGCAGGACTTTGGGTTATGAGCTAGACATCTAATTAAAGTTGTCCATTGACCTCATGCCACAGTTCTGAAAAGCTATTATGGTGCAGAGCAAGAAGGCAATGGAGGCTGGAATGGAAGTCTGTCCTTTCCAATGATGAGTCCTGCTTTTGTCTTGGAAGCAATGATAAATTATTCGGGAGACCATGTGTGCAAAGCCGTAAAGATGCCTTCACAAGGCAAAGTATAAATGTGCCAGGAGCAACTTTTCAACATGACAATTCCAGGACACATGTTTGTCACTCTACTCAGAGCAGCCTGCAGGGCCAAAATGTGCCATCATGACCTGCATGGTCTCCGGAGTTACAGTATCTCTCATAAAACACATCTCATTAGTCAACAATTGCAAAAGTTTCTGCCAGCAGTGAATCTTGATGATTTTCTTGCCCAAGTTATTTAGTTGCAGAACCTTCCACAGACGACTATTAATAACCTGACTGATAGCGGCCGAGACTGTAAGTGCGGGATTTGTGCACATGATCTTTTCATTATTTCTATGCTGTGTCATTAAAATATTTGTCGATCCTGTGATTTCCATGACTCCCTGACTTTTTGGTGGTTCAATGCTTATACATATATATATATACAGTCATGGCCAAAAGTATTGACACCCCTGCAATTCTGTCAGATAATACTCAGTTTCTTCCTGAAAATGATTGCAAACACAAATTCTTTGCTATTATTATCTTCATTTAATTTGTCTTAAATGAAAAAGCACAAAAAGAATTGTCCTAAAGCCAAATTGGATATAATTCCACACCAAACATAAAAAAGGGGGTGGACAAAAGTATTGGCACTGTTCGAAAAATCCTGTGATGCTTCTCTAATTTGTGTAATTAACAGCACCTGTAACTTACCTGTGGCACCTAACAGGTGTTGGCAATAACTAAATCACACTTGCAGCCAGTTGACGTGGATTAAAGTTGACTCAACCGCTGTCCTGTGTCCTTGTGTGTACCACATTGAGCATGGAGAAAAGAAAGAAAACCAAAGAACTGTCTGAGGACTTGAGAAACCAAATTGTGAGGAAGCATGAGCAATCTCAAGGCTACAAGTCCATCTCCAAAGACCTGAACGTGATGGAGAACACACCTGATCGGCAATAAGGAGTTTAGATCACGTATGCAACATACCAAAGTAAGAAGTTCTGTGACCTAAAATATATTCAAAAAATTAAATAAATAATATTTGAACAGTAACTCATGAAATAAGTAGAGAAAATATAAAAAAAATTCTGTACTTCATATACTATATGGAGGAAATAAAATCATATATATTAGGTATGATTGGGGCCTGAGGATATCTCACCAAGGAAAATAAAAAATAAAAAACAAATCATTTCTGAAATTCATACCTGCAGTGCACTTGGTGTCAAGTTTAAGTATCCAAAAGGCTTCTTTAAACAAGAGGTCTGAAAGGCTGGCAAGAGGCCTTCAGCAACATTAAAGGAGCTGCAGGAATTTCTGGTAAAGTACTGTTTGTGTACTGCATGGGACAACAATCTCTCATATTTTTCATTTGTCTGGCCTATGGGGTAAGGTGGTAAGACAGAAGACTTTTCTTGCAAAGAAGAACATCCAAATCCAGCTATGTTTTGCCAAAACCTACTAAAAGTCTGCCAAAAGCTTGTGGGAAAATGTGTTATGGTCTGATGGGACCAAGGTGGAACTTTTTGGCCTTAATTCCAAAAGATGCAAAGCCAACGCTGCACATCACAAGAAGATCACCATCCCCACGGTAAGAGGCTATTAAAAACCCCTCTTTCTCCTCAGTCCACTGTACAGTTGTTTTTTACACTTGAGAAAGACGTTAGTCTGGCGTGGAAATGTGTTGTGGAATAAAAGCAGCTTCTCTATATATAGGATCAAGGATCATCATTTCAATTAGTGCAGCCCAGAAACATGAATTGTGTTTTCCTTCCAGCAGAGTTACTCTCCTAGCCATGGGACAGCAGAAACCATTATTGAGTTTTAACATAAGATGCACCTACACAACTTCTTCAGGTCAGCAGATTACCTGGTTTTCATATGTCTTTTTATAAAGATCTCACCATATGTTCTGGTGTGCTCCATTTTACCTACAATGTTTATCCATCCCTACAGTGAGGCATAGTGGAGGCTGAATTATGGTTTGAAGCTGTCTTTCATCAGCTGGAACTGGGGCTTTAGTCAAAATGGAAGTAATTATGAACAGTTCCAAATATCAGTCAGTTTTACAACAAAACCTTCAGGCATCTGCTAAAAAAGATGAAAATTGAATTTGAATTTCATCTTTTAGAACAATACGACACTAAGTGACCTTCATTTCAACATAAGAATCAGTTTAGGGTTTTAGAATGACCTTTTACTTTGCAATACTCCGTATTTTTCTAAACTTTTATGAAATCTTAAGAAGCACCGCTTCTTGTATTTTTGTAGATCGCCATTTATTTTTGCACATCCAATATATTTCAGACCGCAGATATTTTTACAGTTTTACACGACTTTGCCGGGATATCTTTTTTTAACTCATCGTTAACTAATTCCAAAATACACTAAGCCGAAGGCGGTAATGCTTATAAAAATATATATTCAATTCTGTTATTAAAATATTAATTATGAGAACTTAAAGTCCAAAGTAAGCTTCACCGCGAACCCAATGTCTGACTCCCCCGCGGCAGCTACATAACCCCTTGTCAGCTGCACATACAGACAGATTATTCCACAGGAGCTAAGACATAAATTATCACAAAAAACATCCTACCAGAATTTCACATTCATCTTCCCGTCGCTGTCTTCCTCGCCACTCCCTTGCGTAATGGCTGAAAAACAGAAATTTTATCCTTCAATGTTTCAACTTCAATGAAAGCTGCATTAAAAAGACAAGTAATTTCCTGCCTTGAGCTCTGACTTTATTGTCCTGTTCCTTTTTTTAGCAAATATGGAAACCAGAATTTCACTTTGTGCCCATATTCCAAATTCTCTCACATCCCGGCAGAGCAAATGGTAATAATGGTGCATTGCGTCACTCTGACAATAAAGCATTATGGAATTTATTCCCTTCAAATTTTTTTACTAAAGTGATCTTATGCACATTAAGAAAAAGGGAAAGCTACAATTTTAAACAACTGAATGTAGTTATCTAGGGTCATGTTTAGTGTTTATGCTCGCCACTCCTCCATACTCAATCAAGCATCGGGGTGCTCGGATAATCTTGCTACTTAATCGAGCATCAAGGTGCTTGGACTTGCTCATTACTTGATTGAGTATCGCGGGTGCAGGTACACCATGCTCGAGTCCCCACCCCGCTTGTTTAACGGCTGTTAGACAGTCAATAGGGAAAGGAATTGTTATGAGGAGTGCAGGAGGAGTTATTAGAGACTGTTGTTTGGTTTGTATGTGAGGTAATTACTTATCCTTCTCTATTTTGTTTTCTTCCCCTTCCTGCACACCCCGGTGGATTCCTCTGTTATATGTGAGTGAATATGTTGTGTGTGTGGAGTTTTCCGTTAACCCTTGTCTGTGTTGCCCTGTTTGTCAGGTTGGTGTACTGCGATACACAGTAGCACCCCCTCTTCCCTGGGTGGGGGAAGGGAACAGACAAAGGGCTATCTTAGGAGATAAGGCAAGGGCGGAGGCCCCGGCATCTTCGCCATCTGAAGTATCCTGGGGAGCAGGGCAAGCTAGGGCACCCCCTAGTGTTAGGGACAGGGATGGAGCCCCTGGCCCCAGGTCACCCAACAACCGTGTCATGATATTACCTCTACATTTCTATTGCATATATATAAATATATACACCCCAGGGGTAAATGCTTTTCAGCCCTTGCACTTGGTGCATGGGCTTTAACAGTCTAGGAGTCCCACTCCTTAAAAATGGGGAAAAAAAATGTTTTCTGATGCCCTCCTCTTTGTGTCTTCCAGGGTGTATTTCAGTCCCTCTATTTAATTTTTGGCAGCCCTTGCACTTAGTACATGGGCTTTATGAGTTTAGTAGTCCACTACCTAACAATTGTAACTAGAATGTGTATGATCCCTCCTTTATGTCTAATACAGGGTGTATCTGGTCCCTTTTCCTTCTAATTTTTGGCCGTTCTTGCATTGTCCACATAGGCTTTTTGAGTCTCAGAGTCCGCCCTTCATAAATTACATGGATGTGTCTGACCATGTCACACACACCACAGCTCAGAATGTTATAATTACATTTATCGGGGTTGTGGTATTATTTCCCCCTCTACTATGTCATCTACTGTAGTCATAGGGGATGGGGAAATACGGTGAGAGTTGGCCGGCTATTAAGGGGTGGAGGAGGCCTGGTTTTCTTTTCTCTTTTCTTAATTTTGCTTTATATACAGTATGTTACTGTAAAAGTCAGAAGGACGGTAAAACCTCATATGTTACTGTAAAAGTCAGAAGGACGGTAAAACCTAGGATTTATCGGTCAATCTGGACAATCACCGAGGCCGTCGGTAAAAGCTCAAGATGAAAAGTAAAATTGGACTTTTACCGGTGAAGTCTTGGTAAATGTTAACATTTCTCAACAGCGTTGGTAAAAGTCAGATGTATTCCATATAAACGAACGATTTTGGACTTTTACCTGGGCAATTTGGTAAATCTTTACATTTACCAGAATGTGTTGGTAAAAGTAACTTTGAGTCACAGAATTCTGACTCTGACCAGCAGATGATGGTGGTAAAAGTTAACTAAACGCAATTTCCGACTCTGATGAAGGCTACCAAGAAGCCGTGGTAAATGTGCACATTTACCAACTGCGCTTGGTTAAAGTCAGATGTTCTATCTTCACACCAGATATTTCTGACTTTTACCAACGCTGTTGAGAAATGTTAACATTTACCAAGACTTCACCGGTAAAAGTCCAATTTTACTTTTCATCTTGAGCTTTTACCGATGGCCTCAGTGAATGTCCAGATTGACCGGTAAATCCTAGGTTTTACCATCCTTCTGACTTTTACAGTAACATATACAAGTTATTATGCAGGAAAGATTGTTTCCTAACATTTTTTAATGTAAAATCAATTTTATCTTAAGTTTTGTATGTTTTATTGTCAGTCCATAAAAGTTGCATAATACTCTGATAACATTGCTTCCAGCAGTGACCTGGATGTCAGAGATGTGTCCAGGTCACTCCATTTCAGCACTGTTTCCATCCATTTCTGTGATTCTCCTGCCCCCGTCCGCCCGCGCTCCTGTTAGCGAGTTTTCCATTGACTTCCATTGTACTCCGCACTCGAGTCGAGCCTGTCTGAGCCTCTGACCTGCTCGATTCGAGTTCCGAGCACTCGAGGATTTTAGTTCTCAATTATCACTAGTCATGTTGCATAAACCTTGTTGTGTTTGCACACATAGAATTATCAAGGATATCTATCTATAATGGGCACTATCGAATTTCATTCTAACCAAAATGGTTTAGAAAATAAGGCAAAGTCTTAAGAAAAATTGGTCCGTTGATGAGATATCTTCTTTATAGTGTGTTCATTGTTCATGCGTTGGCATCCACCACTACTTTTCTCTACATGGGCACCTGTAGGTGACAAATCGCTGATAGATCTCATGCTTACATATTTTGTGTGTGTGTTTCACATCTCACGTCAAACAGATTTGCAAATTTATAACTAATTATCGTTACCATTATTATCATTGTCATATTACATCAATGTTATTTGGGTTGCACGATGCTCATTGACTTTATAGCACGTTGGACGATCAGACGTGATCGACTCAAGTAGTGAGCATAATGGTAGTGCCAAACTCGAGCATCTCTCTCTCTCGCTCACATAATTCACTTACAGGTATTCTTTTTGGAAACCAATGACGTTGTGTTTTGCAGACTTAAGAGGAGAGGAATCATCCAGCTTGTTATCAGCGCACAGTTCCTGCAATTTTATGTTGAGGAACATTTTCTGAAATTGTTCCACAATTTTTAGATGCAGTTGGTCACAGATCTGTGACCTCTGACCATCTTTGCTTCTGGGAGACTTTGCCTCCTTTTATACATATTTAAGGACGTAGTTGAAAATTGACCCGGCAGCTATTTTTCATTGGGAACAGTTACTTTTCCTGGCTTTTGTTAACTAGTCCTAACTTTTTTGAGATGTGTTGTTACCATCAATTACTAAATGAGTTAATTTTTTCAAATGAAATGGGAAAATATCTAACGGACAACTTCCGATCCATATCTTATGTTCTGATAATAATAATAAGAATAATAATATATGATCATAGGATGTTTATAAATCTTCTTTACATTTTATCTATACGAAAGTATAAAAAATATTAACTGTCCATTTAGGTGTTATTCTTCAAAAATTCTACAAAAACTTTGGATTTTCAAGAACCTGAAATTTTGCTATTCATTTCTGGCAAATTCAGCAAGATGGTGGGCAGCTGGCTGCCACTTTGGAAAATGTAGAATACGGAGAAAGGGTTAAAAAAATGAATATTCACCTCTCCGCTCACCTGTCCTGCTGCCCATTCCCCTGCATGGTCCAGCCTCTTTTTTCTGGTTTCCTCAGGTTCCTCCACATTGGGACTTCCATTGCCAACAAGTCCTCAGACGTCGCAGCTGTGATGTCGTGGCGCATTGCGATGATACAACATGACCATCAACGTCTGAGGCCTAGTCTGTCTTGAGAAAAGAAGGCCACAAGGATGACGCATGCCAGATGACTTCAGAAAGAGGAGTTGGAAGGATCACACAAAGGATCGGACAACGGTTGGCAGAGATGGCGGGAGAGAACAGGAACTAAGCGAGTGATATTTTTCTTTTCTACAGCATGCAGTTATTCTGTTCTGGGGTCTAGAGAGACCCCAGAGCAGAATAAGAAAGGTTCAATTTGCTTCAAGTAACTTCGATGCAAATAAAATGTTCTTGCTAAATGTGAGGTTTCTGCAGAGTTTGAATCTCGACAGATTCGCTCATTGACAGTAGTAATCTCATGGACAAGCACTTCATGGTAACAATCTTGATCATAATGTAAGATAGATATGTAGATGTCCATGTTGGTGACTTTTTGATGGGTTTGCCCCAAGCACTACCCACAGCAAGTTGGCAATGAAAGACATCTAGTAGGGTCCCATCTACTCCAAAACTTCTGATACTTGTCCCATACCTCTCATTTCTTCCATGGTCTAGTGAGGAACTCAAGGTCAAATTGATGTCATTGAATGGGATATTTTCAGTATAATAAATACAGAGCAAAAGTCAACATAATATTGAGATAATTCTGCAGAGATGTAAAAAAGAGAAAATATATGAATCATTCTTCATTCCTCCCAACTCAAACAATCCCGGGGGGGAGGAATTGTGGTCAGTTCAGAAGACAGGAATTTTAATGAAATACATTTATTTTTGCTCTCTCTAGGAAATGTGGTCTTCTGTTTTTTTTCCTGCCATCTTCCTTTTGACATGCCTAATATTCGACTAATGGTTTATTAAATATCTGAGCTTTCTACCTGAAACAGCTGGAATAGGTTTTATCTCCCAAATTCTATAATGTAATAATCAGAAATTCACCATCATATGCTTTGGTTTTCAAAGGACCGAAATATAAGAGGTAATGCGCCCCATACGCACTGTCATGAGAATTGGATAGACAGCATGAAAATAATTTTAATAGTATCCACCCCGCGAGGGATCTATCTCAACAGGCAGCATATGGGTTTTTAAAGTGGATTGATGACTTTGGGCAAGTCATTTCCATAAATCGTATCCATGTATCTACTGGCCATAACTAAAGAGGTCCATCATGATGAATACAAAATAAAAAAGTTCACGTACTCGCTTATTTTAGGATTGCTACTTCCAATATTTTGCCCTAAAGATCTTGTCCTCTTTCTCTCTAAAGTGGCAATTTGCATATTTAAATTATCAGAAGACCATTGCATGGTCCATAAGTCTCCTTTTGCCAAAAGGGCTCTCTCTACAAGGAGAAACTTTATCCTTTAAACCTCCTGTCAGATGTCTTCACCCAGCCAATACCATTCTCTCCTGCTTTGCGCTGATGAGAAGCAAACAACCTGAAACACCTATCTGAAAATGGAGTTTCTAGTTTGGCTTCATATACTAAGTTGCCGGCAGAATTCATTAAAGGGTAAATATTGACTTTTATGACTGCTACTTCCCAATACTTCCTTTTGAGTTCCTGTCCTCTTGCTCTTTGAAGAAGCAATTTGCATGTTTAAATTCCCAGAGGAGCATTGCATAGCTTATAAGTCTCGAGTCCTTATGTTTACTCGATAAACTTTACCACTTAAGCTCCCTACCAGATGCCTCTGATCTAGCCAAATCTGGTTTCTTGATCTGCACTGATGAGGGACAAACAACCTGAAACATATGTCTGCAAATGGAGTTTCCAGTTTGGCTTCTTATCCTAAGTCACATGGCAAGGCTCGTTGAAGGGTGAATATTGGCTTTTACGACTGCTACTTCCAGTCAGTCGCACTAGAGCTCCTGTCCTCTTCTTCTTCAAAGAAGTAATTTGCATATTTAAATTATCAGAAGATCATTGCATGATCTATAAGTCTCCATAAGTCAACTTGGCTATCTCTACAAGGAGAAACGTTATCCTTTAAACCCCTGTCATATGCCTCTCACCCAGCCAAATCAGTTCTCCTACTTTGCGCTGATGAGAGTCAAACAACCTGAAACACATTTTACACAAAATCCCATGTGAAATCCACAGGATACAAAGAGGCATAAACACTGAAATAATTAAAAAATTTATATCTTTAATTGTAATATTAAAAAACAATTAATATTCAGCAAGGGAAATTTCCGTATTTACATATAGCCTGGAGTGACCACCAAAACAGGTAGCAGGTTGCTGTTTGGTATGATTTCAAGATTTATGTTTTGGTGGTCGCTCCAGGCTATATGTAATCATCAGACTAGGGTACAAAAATAAAAAAAAGAAACTCAATAATATGACAATACAATCCGATATGTACATATTAATAGGTAGATTGTGAGCCTTCGCGGGCAGGGTCCTCTCTCCTCCTGTACCAGTTATGACTTGTATTGTTTAAGATTATTGTACTTGTTTTTATTATGTATACCCCTCCTCACATGTAAAGCGCCATGGAATAAATGGCGCGATAACAATAAATAATAATAATAATAGTATAAACATATAAACTCTTTGTCTCAATATAACCATTAGTACATGTATATCTCCAGATCAAAAGACATCATTATTATCTATAGATATTAAATCAATTTATCTTTATTCATTTACATAGGAACCCAATGTCACATGAGAGCTTTTCCATATGCATTCGCTTTAATAGAAAAAATCAGAAAAAATCAAAAAAATATGAAAGAAATATGAAAAAAATAATAAAAATAGAAAAAAATAGAAAAAAAATAAGAAAAAGGTCACATCCACCTAATTTATCATGTTGTCAAAAACTAGTACATAAATGCCCCTCCGTATATCACAGAAAAAAGGTTAAACCTAGTACCAAATACCCGAGAGAAAATCCCATACTATATAAAGATACTTAGGAATGTTGTGAATGTACATTTTTAATTATTGTAAATATATTATATATATATATATATTATGACAAGAGATAGAGAGAACTCGCTTACCAGGTAATTATGAAAATTGTGAATAACGCTGTGGTTGGAGCAAGCCCATAAATCAGGTACAGAACTCCATAGAAATACTGAAACAAAGGACCAGAATAGGAATATAATATAGACAGCCAAAGTTACTACTAGGAAGACTCCCTATTACATATAACTGAAGCTTACCACTATAAGGTCCATTAATGAATGACCCAGCTGTGATAAGAGTAGACCCACCTATATGGTAAATGACTCCTATGGGAGTACTGAAACAAAGGACCGAAAATTAAACTAAAATTATAGTACTTGCCAACTCAGAAAGAATAACCGCTACATATAGCGTGAGCTTACCGCTAAAGAGTCCAGTGGTAAAACAACAGCTGACCGCATGCGGAGCACTGGGGAATCTCCTGCATGTTTACTATAGGACCGCGCTCCCATTTTAAGCTTACCCGCCCGGAAGTGACCTCTGAAACAAGTGCCTGGAACGCTGTGAGACGCAAGAGGAGTCGGCGCAACCGGAAATACGTCACCCTGTTGTGTCCGAGGTGAATAAACATCGGTGGAACACAGTAGTGGAACACGGAAGTACAATGTCCGTCTGAATCTATGCAGTGAGGATATTCAGCGCTGGAGCGTGCGGATCAGGTGAAGTATGGTAAAAAAGAGAGGTAGAACGATCAATTGGCTGCCTAGAAAAATGAAAAAGAAAGAATCAATAAAGTACACACATGGAAAAAAGGAGTCACTCATCACTATATCAATATATGGGAAATTAACAGAACTCAATATTGTTATCTATCCCATAGATAGAATAAGGGATAACCTCAGGTAAAATGCAATCTATAAGGTAATGATAATTATACAATACCTATAAAACGTTAAGTATGTAGTAATTACGCCAAAATGGTCATAAACTACAGGACTCAGTGTAGGGAGAACAACCAGTCCGTGGTCTTAATAGACCTCCATTTCTCCATATTCTCAGAATGTATCTAACGTACTTAATGAAAGAGACCTGTAAGATTATAATCTCTATTTAACCCTTTGGGTTCGAGACTCTGTAAAAAATGTATCCAATGGGCCTCCCTACGTAAAAGTTGTTTATTTATATCACCTCCTCTTCTACTCAGACTAACTTGCTCAAGAACTAAGAACCTCAATTGTGTGACTGAATGTCCTGCTTCATGAAAGTGATACGGAATAGGTAAATGATTTTTTCCACAACGTATATCCGACTTGTTGTGAGAGATGCAGTCTTTTATGATCTGAGTGGTTTCACCAACATAGATTTTACCACAAGGGCATTTTATCACATATATTACTTGTCTAGAATTACATGTGAAAAAACCCCGTATCGGAATGTCCGCCCCTGTTTGGGGATGTGAGATTTTAGGGCCCTTTAGTACGTTCGCACATTGTGCACATTGTAGGCACGGGAAGGTTCCTTTCTTTTGTGTTTGCAAAAAGGTCTGTTGGGGCACAATTAACCGTGAGCCAATATCCGCTCTCACTACCTTATTCCTCAAGTTACTTGACCGCCTAAAACATGGCAAAAATGGTATTTGGAACTCTGGTATTTCAGGAAAACTATCCCGTAAAATGTGCCAGTGTTTACGAATCTTATTATGAAACTTGTACATAAACGGATGAAAGGTATGTACCAGAGGAATTCTTGAAGGAGATCCAGAATCTCTGTTAGAGCTAGTAATACTCCGGCATTGTTGCAACATGCGAGGTGGATAGCCCCTCAATGAAAATTTCTCCTCCATCTCATTCAAACGCTGAGAGCGTACTATAGGGTCGCTAACAATTCTACGTACCCTTTCAAATTGTGAGCAGGGAATAGATTTCTTTACTGCCGTCGGGTGACAACTCTGATAGAGTAAGAGGTTATTCCGGTCAGTCTCTTTCACATAGAGATCCAACGTTATTGTACCGTCCGACTGTTGGATGACCATAGTGTCCAGAAAATTAATATTTGAAGCACTGTAATTTAATGTGAAGGAAAGTTCAGGCCACACTGAGTTAATATGTTCCAAGAATCCGATCAAAGTATCCTGTGAACCCCTCCACAGACAGAATACGTCGTCGATATACTGGCACCACAATAAACAATGTGTTTGAAATAGCTCATTGTTATATATATAATCGGATTCAAAAGTGGACATAAAACAATTAGCATAAGGTGGGGCCACATTGGACCCCATAGCCGAACCTTGTACCTGAACATAAAAGGTATCTTCAAATAAGAAAAAATTCTCCGTTAATACCAGTTCTAACAGATTTAATAGAAAAGATACTACTTTAGAATCTTTTTGGGAATCTCTAAGCATACGTTCGGTCGCTCTAATTCCCTTCACATGCTGGATCGAAGTATATAAATTGTTGACATCTAGGGTCACCAACAGTGTGCCCTCTGGGAGTTTGCCTAAATCCCTAATGATTTTCAAAAAGGCCCCTGTATCTAATAAGAAGGCCTGTGTATCCTTAACCAAAGGTGTCATTACTTTTTCTAATAGAATCGACAATGGTGACAGGATGGAATCTGTTGACGCAACTATCGGCCTACCGGGGGGGTTTAGTTAGATTCTTATGTATTTTAGGCAATACATAAATAACAGGAATGATTGGATATTCCTTAGTCAAAAATTCTTTGGTCTTTTTATCAATAATGTGTGATGACATGGCTTCCTCCAGAACTAATGCTATTTTTTCTCTAATTAGTGGTGTGGGATTATTCTCTAAAGGTAAGTAAACTTCCCTATTAGACAGTTGGAGTAATATTTCTGAATGATAAAAGGAATAATCCATGATCACTATCGCACCCCCTTTATCCGCCGGTTTTATAATTATATCTTTATCGTCAATTAAGGCCTTCAGAGCGGTATGTTCGGCAGGTTCTAAAGTGGATCGAAGGGTGAAATTACCTCTCGTGATCTGCTTGCAAAATTCGGAAACTTCCCTCTCAATCAACCCAATAAAGATTTACACTGGTGGACTATTCTTAGGAGGAGAAAATTTGCTAGGGATTCTCAGACCTAAATCCTTTAAATTGATGGGTGTTGTCTGTGTAATCAAAGGGTATGTAGCAACTGATGTTTGTTCAGAAAAGTGGGCTTTCGATCGAACATTCCTATAAAATCTTTGAAGATCAATATCAAACTGGAAGGAATCAAAATGATAGGTAGGACAAAACGATAAGCCCTTCTGTAACAGACGTAATTGTGATACCCCCAACGATTTTTGTGATATATTAACCACTAAGTTCGACCTGCGATCTGGTGTTCATTGTATGACTATATGTAGCGGTTATTCTTTCTGAGTTGGCAAGTACTATAATTTTAGTTTAATTTTCGGTCCTTTGTGTCAGTACTCCCATAGGAGTCATTTACCATATAGGTGGGTCTACTCTTATCACAGCTGGGTCATTCATTAATGGACCTTATAGTGGTAAGCTTCAGTTATATGTAATAGGGAGTCTTCCTAGTAGTAACTTTGGCTGTCTATACTATATTCCTATTCTGGTCCTTTGTTTCAGTATTTCTATGGAGTTCTGTACCTGATTTATGGGCTTGCTCCAACCACAGCGTTATTCACAATTTTCATAATTACCTGGTAAGCGAGTTCTCTCTATCTCTTGTCATAATATATTTACAATAATTATAAATGTACATTCACAACATTCCTAAGTATCTTTATATAGTATGGGAATATCTTTATATAGTATGGGATGTTCTCTCGGGTATTTGGTACTAGGTTTAACCTTTTTTCCGTGATATACGGAGGGGCATTTATGTACTAGTTTTTGGCAACATGATAAATTAGGTGGATGTTACCTTTTTCTTATTTTTTTTCTATTTTTTTCTATTTTTATTATTTTTTTCATATTTCTTTCATATTTTTTTGATTTTTTCAGATTTTTTCTATTAAAGCGAATGCATATGGAAAAGCTCTCATGTGACATTGGGTTCCTATGTAAATGAATAAAGATAAATGGATTTAATCTCTATAGATAATAATGATGTCTTTTGATCTGGAGATATACATGTACTAATGGTTATATTGAGACAAAGAGTTTATATGTATATACCTATTAATATGTACATATCGGATTGTATTGTCATGTTATTGAGTTTCTTTTTTTATTTTTGTACCCTAGTCTGATGAAGGTCTAAAAGACCGAAACGTTACATTGAAATAGACTGGGACACATGATTAAATAAAAATACACAAAATAATTTTTTCCTGAGTGCCGGATTTTTTTCACATTTATTTGAATTGGGATTGGGAACTAGGGATGTAAAACAGCTGGTGAAAAGCAGGGAAGGGTACATCCAACATGCTCATTAATCATGTTTACCGAGCATCCTCATTCCCACCCTTTGGTTACATTAGAGGACCATCGTCTGTTACATCATGTTACACTATATACAAAAAAAAAAAATGTGTATAATTTTGTTAGGTGGTTACGTTTTTTTCTCTTCTTCATTCATTTTAATTTTCTTTAATAGTGGGATCGTTTTCAATCATTTAGGTGTAGTTTATAAAATTTTGATATTTTTGTGTGAACAGAACTGAGGAAAGTCTCCCAAGGAGAACACTTTGAGATATGATTAATTCACCGCATGGTATGAAGTCTTTCAGGGTCCATGTCACAGTTGTAAACGCCGGCTTCATATAATCCATGGGAAATTAATGATTTCCCTCCTTAACAAGTATTTGCCTTAAAAAAAAGTCTCTTGGGGAAAACTTGCATTTCTACGTGACTCCCTTGTCTGACTTTGGTCAACATTACTAAAGCATAAAATATTTAACTGGTTACCACGTAGCCGTTGGGGTTAGACTTGGACCTGGATGTTATTTTCCAGAATTCCTATCTATTTTAAGCCAGATAAATATTTATGGATGCGAAATGCGTCAATAAAACCCACAACCTGCTCTTGGGGGTCTGTACTGAACCATCAAGCTCCAGAGTGGTAATATAGACAAATTACATACAACTCTAATTCCAAAAATGTCAGGACGCTGTATAAAATGAAAGAAAATTAATAAAAGAAAAATAGAATGCAACTAATTGGAAATCTCAATCTCTATACTGTATTCTCAGGTCAACAGAGAACAGATCAGAAGTTCAACGTTGGACATTTTCTATTTCATTTAATGTAAAAAAATGAACAACATTCTGCCCGCACCTTCTCCACCTATGAGTAGTGTCCCCTCTTCTTATTAGAACAGTCTGTAAACATCCGGAATGTGAGGAGACAATTGCTGGAGTTTGGGGAGAGCAACGTTGTCCCACTCTTGTCAGAGGTTGGATTCCCGCTTCTCCAGAGTTCGGGGTCTTTGCAGAGCCGTGCTGTTGTGATGGATGCATTATGTGATTTACCATTGTCTGCTGAAATATACACGGCCTGAAATATTATGCTGATCATTGATAGTACTTTTCTTGTGCCACAGGCACTAATGCAACCTCATACCATCAAAGATGCAGAACTGTGCGCTGATGACAAGCTGGGTGGTCCCTCTTGAGTCCTCAAGACAAGGTGTTTCTGGATTGTGTAGATAAATGGCTTCTTCTTTAGCTTTCGCCTGCATTTGTGGACAGCATAGTAAACAGTGTTCTCAGACAATGATTTCTGGAAGTAGTACTGAACCCATGCAGTGATTTGTATGACTGAATCTTGTCTGCTTTTAATGCAGTGCTACGGGAGGTCTCATAGATTGCAAGCATCCAATACTGACCATCGGCCTTGTCGTTTGTGAACATACATTTTTCCAGAATCTCAGAATTTTTAGATAATTTTATGTGCTGTAGATGGAGGATATTCAACGTCTTTGTAATTTTACGTTGAGGAACATTTTTCTGAAATTGTTCCACAGTTTTTAGAAGCAGTCATTCACAGACTGGTGACCTCTGACTATCTTTGCTTCTTAGAGACTCTGCCTCTCTAACATGCTCTTTTTATACAGTCACGTGATTTACAGGAAAATTGAGCCTCCGGATTTTTTTCTTTAGAATTTTGCTCACCACGTCCCAATTTGTTTGAGACGTGTTGCTGTCATCAATTTCTAAATTAGCTAATGTTTTCAAGCAAAATGAAAAAATGTCAAACGTTCAACATCAGATCTGTTCAATGTTCTGTTGTTAATAATATTCAACTATAAGAGTTTTCCAAATAATTGCATGCATGTTTTCTTTAATTTTACACAATGTTTCAACTTTTTGGAATTGGGGTTGTACATTGCTTTACCGTTTCATGATAATAATATTGATAAATGCCTTCAATGGTGCAAAGACTGAGGAAGCGATCAAGTCGCTTCTTTAATGGGAAGATCTTATGCATTTTATTAAAATGACATTAAGTATCAACTAAAAATTAAAATGAGAAAAAAATAATTAGATTGGGAACACATACACACGTGGTCAAAATTGTTGGTCTCCCTCGTTTAATGACAGAAATAAATCCACAATGGTCACAGAAATAACTTGAATCTGACAAAAGTAATAATAAATAAAAGATCTATGAGAATGAACAAATGAAAGTCAGACATTGCTCTTCAACCATTCTTCCACAGAATAAAAAAAATAAATAAAATTCATGAAATCGGCCTGGACAGAAATGATGGGACCCTGAAAATAATGTGACAAAAGGGACATGTTAGATCTCGGTGTGTCCACTAACCAATATCACAGGTGTCTACAGTCCTGGGATCAGTGAGTGGCTGGTATATAGGGCTACAGATCCTCACTGTGCTGTGTGGTGACATGGTGAGTATCACACCCAACATGGACCAGAGGAAGTGAAGGAAAGAGTTGTCTCAGGAGATTAAAGAGAAAATTATAGACAAACATGTTAAAGGTAAAAGTTATAAGACCATCTCCAAGCAGCCTGATGTTCCTGTGACTACAGCTGCACATATTATTCAGAAATGTAAGATCCATGGACTGTAGCCGACCTCCCTAAACGTGGCCACAGGAGGAACATTGGTGACAAAGAGACGGATAATACGAATGGTAACAAAAGAGCCAGAAAAGCCTCTAAACAGATTAAAAGTGAACTTCAAGCTCAAGGAACATCAGTGTCAGATCACACCATCCATCGTTGTATGAGCCAAAGTGGACAAGTGGTCTTCATAGGAGACACCCAAGGAGGACACCATTGTGGAAAAAAATAATAAAAAAGCCAGACTAGAGTTTGCCAAACTACATGTTGACAAGCCACAAAGCTTCTGAGAGAATGTCCTATGGATAGATGAGACGAAAATTGAACTTTTTGGTAAGGCACATCAGCTCTAAGTTCACAGATGGAAAAATGAAGCATATCAAGAAAAGAAAACTGTCCCTACTGTGAAACATGGAGGAAGCTCTGTTATGTTCTGGGGCTGCTTTGCTGCATCTGGCACAGGGTGTCTAGAATATGTGCAGGGTGCAATGAAATCTCAAGACTATCAAGGGATTCTAGAGAGAAATGTGCTGCCCAGTGTTAGTGTAGTGTGGGAAGGTAAGAATACAGTGGCATGTAAAAGTTTGGGCACCCTTGGAGATTTATGTGCTCGAATAACTTTGAGCACGGCTTCAGACCTTAATTAGCCTGTTAGGGTTATGGCTTGTTCATTATCATCATTAGGAAAGGCCAGGTGATGCAAATTTCCCAGCTTTATAACAACCCAGCCTCCTCTTACCTTGTGCCAAAAACAGCAGCCATGGGTTCTTCTAAGCAGCTGTCGAGCACTCTGAAAATGGTGGAGGCCACAAAGCAGGAGAAAGCTATAAGAAGATAGCAAAGCTTCCCTTTCTTCAGTTCAAAATGTAATTAACCCCTTCACCCAAAGCCTCTTTTCACCTTCCTGACCGGGCCAATTTTTTCAATTCTGACCACTGTCACTTTATGAGGTCATAAATCTGGAACGCGTCAATGGATCCCGGTGATTCTGAGATTGTTTTCTCATGACATATTGCACTTTTTGATAGTGGTAAAATTTCTTTGATATTACCTGCGTTTATTTGTGAAAAAATCAGAAATTTGGCGAAAATTTAGAAAATTTAGCAATTTTTGAAATTTGAATTTTTATGCCCTTAAATCAGAGAGATCATACAAAACAGTTAATAAATAACATTTCCCACATGTCTACTTTCCATCAGCACAATTTTGTAACCAATTTTTTTTGTTAGGAAGTTTTAAGGGTTAAAATTTGACCAGCGATTTCTCATTTTTTTAACAAAATTTACAAAACCATAAATTTTTTAGTTTCCACCTCACACTTCAAGTGTCTTTGAGGGGTCTATAGGACAGAAAATACACAAAAATGACACCATTCTAAAAGAACTGCACCTCTCAAGGTGCTCAAAACCACATTCAAGAATGAACATTTTACTTGTTAGTCACAAAAATGATCTTTCAGCAATGATTTTTTTTACTTTCACAAGGGAAAAAGAAGAAAATGGACCACAAAAGATGTTTTGCCATTTCTCCTGAGTATGCCAATACATATGTGGGGAAAAAACACTGTTTGGGCGCACAGGAAGTCTCGGAAGGGAAGGAGCACATTTTGACTTTTTGAACGCAAAATTGTCTGGAATTGAAAGCTGACGTCATGTCGTGTTTGAAGAGCCCCTGATGTGCCTAAACATTGGAAAAGCCCCATAAGTGACACCATTTTGGAAACTAGGCCCTTCAATGAACTTAGGTAGCTGTGTGGTGAGCACTTTGAACCCCCAGGTGCTTCACAAAAGTTTGTAACATAGAGCCGTGAAAATAAAAAATCACAGCAACAATTTTTTTATTTTCACAAGGGTAACAGGAGAAAATGGTCCTCTAAAGTTGTTGAGCAATTTCTCTTGAGTATACCTATACCCCATATTGTCGGGGAAAACCACTGTTCGGCAGGGCTCGGAATGGAAGGAGTGACTTTTTGGATTGCAGACTTTGATAGAATGGTCTGCGGGCGTCATGCTGCATTTGCAGAGCCCCTGATGTGCCTAAACAGTGGAAATCCCCCACAAGTGACCCCATTTTGGAAACTAGACCCCTGAAGGAATTTACCTAGAGTGATAGTTTTATAGTAATGATTGTAATGCTTTTGGTTTTACTGGTGTATGAATTTATAATGTGGCGGTATGTGTAAGATGTGCTTGGTACATCAGATTATAGATGTGTTGTGTCAACAGAGTATAAACTAATTTTATTAATTTGTAGACGTGTGGTATGCTTTGAAGCAATCCTTAATGCAAAGGCCAGGTTTCTCAGGCCAGGCTTCACAATGGTAAGTTGTGTCCTTTCGGATTCCCCTCTTGGAGCATACTCTGCACTGTTTTTTTGTGATCGTTCTGTCCTCGCTGTTTGGAGAACCTGTCCTGGGAAATGTTGATCTGGGACAATACGGGCACTATCAGTTTCAGAAGTCCTGGGACCCTCACCTTTCTGAGTGCCAATACATTAGGCCCTTGATGACTTCCTCCTGAAACTGACGGAATGTCCCCGTAGTGCCTACATATCGGAACAGCACAAAAGCTTTGTACAGTGCCATCTGTACAATGTGTACGGCCAATTTTTTGTACCATACTTTAGCTTTTTGCATGGCACTTTGTGATTGGAGGACCTGATCTAATAAATCTACACCCCCCGTGTACCAATGGTAATCTAAGACACAATCTGGCTTTGGGACTTGTGTTGTGGTTCCACGAACAGTGACAAGGGAGCTGTTGTCAGGGTGTATGGTGGTCAAGATAAGGACATCCCTTTTGTCCTTATAATTGACCATCGCATGTTGTCGCTGCATTGAGCTCTGCTTTCGACTTTTGTCAGCATTTGCCCAATTAACGGCTTAGGGAGGCCTCGCTGATTTGTTTGCACAGTGCCGCATGCAACTGTACCTCTGGCAGAGAGGGACTTGAAGAGTGGGACGCTGGTGTAAAAGTTATTAATGTAGAGGTGATAATAACCCTTATCCACCAATACCAGCCATAGGCATTGCCCTAATGTCAGGCTGCTACTCATACATATACATGAAAGAAGGTGGCCAGTGTCCCTATAAATATGGAAATTTTTGGGCACTCTCTGCTACTTCAGAAAAGTAATAAAGAAGTGTGTAAAATTCCACCAAAAACTAATATCCAGCTTGAAACACTGGTATAAATTTGGTGAATTTTCAGACTAAATAGACTAAATCTAACTAGTAGCCAGGATTAATTTTGCCTGGAATATTTCTGTAAAGCTTTCAGTCTGCAAGATATTTTGTGTCCGGCTACTTGTGCTCTTGCACATTAGCGGTGTCTGCTTGGTACAGGACCAGGAAGCCTTCCTCCTGAGCTCCAGTCATCAGCTATAAGTTCATCACGGACACAATTGCTTCTGGCAGCCTCTTTGATCTTATCCTGTTCCTCCTAATTGAGACCAAGCATTCCAATTAGCAAGCTGTCCATCTGCGAGCAGTAGGGGACTTTAACCTTCATCATATCTCTTAGTTTCCTCAGCATGGGAGCCCTCCACACCACTTGTATTCTCCTTGCCCCGGAGCATTTCCTCATCTCATATAGAAGGAGCCCCATACTCCACTGCTTAAAACACGCAATAATAATGACCTTGGGTATGAACTTGGTGAACCTGTGACCCAAGAAAACATTTCGACAATTAAAATTCCTGCCCTAAAATTTTACCTGGTCAGTTCTTGCCAGAATTAAAACACTTATCAATACATATAGTGAGTATTGAATCCCACATTGTGTGAGGCTTCTCCGGACACTTATGGCATCATGTCATGGTGGGATAGACTGGCCATGAGAAATAAAAAGAGTCTCACATTGAGTGTGGCCTACAGCAGGTATCAGCAAAGATCAAGGTCAAAATATTGTCTTTGTTCAACTTCACCTGATATCTACCCATTTTTTTTAAGGTAGTAAGACCTAACCCCCTAACTATTATTACTTGAAGCAAGGATCACTAAGATGAATATGGCCTTCTTTGGACCCATCATATAAAGAGGGCAATCACTGGAGAAGGACATCATGGACAGAAGACTAGAAGGAATAAAGCAAAAGAGTAAACAAACTACCCTAATGGCTTGATACTATCAAGATAACGATGGAGAAGACCCTGGTGGACCTATCTAGGCTTGCACAAGACTGATCTTTCTACAGAGCATTCATCCATCAAGTCGCCATGGCTCAAGATCAAGCTGAAGGCAGTTAAATAATAATAATAAGTATTACTTATCTCCCGAAAACAGTAATACGTACTTATTAACTGATGGAAGTAGTCGTGCCAGAGATTCTAAAGGGCAATGTGTGAAAATGTTTTGTATAACCATTATCCTTTTACAGACCACAAGATGTTTCTCATCTTTATTTCATCTGCAGCAATAAGTAACCTCCCTGGTTTTAGGCTGAGGCGTATACGCTAAGCCTCAGGACCAGGTGGGCACACGGACACCAGTCAGCAGACAGGAAGGCTCGTGGGCAGTGAGGACTTGGAAGGCTCAGAGATCTTAGGAACAGCAGGATCGATGAAGTGGCATCCAGCAGGGAAGGAAGCAAGTAAAGCACAGTATACACAAAAGGTGGAGCACACCAAACCTAGAAGTCTAGAGTCTCAATCCCAAGACACACGTGTGTATCTAAATGAGCCTATAGAGATGATGTCATCGATCCACACTGGGAAACTTGCAAAACTTTACATGGAGCACAACAGAGGGCAGGGGAACCAGGAGAAGGAAGCAGAGGCAACGGAGAACTAGTCTGGGGTGGACTGTTAATATGAAAAACAAGTGCTCGATAAACATAACTCCACCACTATAAAAAAAAATCCACTGACACATACATAACTTCTGTATGGACAGAGACAGCCACATCTTTATTAGGATAAATTTAACCAAACTGTATTTCTTTATCTTTAACCATCAGCGAGCCGAAACAGTATGCAGAAGCGGACTCCCGGTGGGAAAATCTGTCTTCAGTTCATCTAAATCTCAAAACCATGTACTTTTACTGTCAATAAATGAGATATCAATTCTGCGCTATGCTGAGAGAATAGAGAGAGAGAAAAAAATAAATACTCACTCTGTGATTGTGTTACTATGGAGCATATGGAGCGCCCCCACTGCCACAGGGCCGAGGGGTACCCGGTACCGGGCCTCTGAGTCTCTGTTCTGGGGTTGTCACGGTGGCTAGACCCGGTCCGTGACCCTGCTGAGGGGCGTCCAGTGAAAGGTGGTGGTAAATGGTGGTGATATTGCGGTGCAGTGTAGGTCGTAGTAAATAACGAGGACACCAGGTTGCAGTCTCTTTACCTCTTTACTGAAGGTTTTAGAATCCTCAGTCCAGAGCGCTGTCAACAGGGCTGTCAGAGACCGGCCGGTCCAAAGGCACATCAGGAGTTCTCTTTACAGGTGGGAATCAGTGTCTACCTTCTAGCGCTGTGTGTTGTAGTCCTTCCCTGCTGAGCTCCCGGGATAGTCCTCACAACTGAGTCTGTCTGTCTCTGATGTTCGTTCTCTCCGTCCCCCAGATGATATGGTTAGGACGCACCCGTATGACGGGGTAGGCCTGGAGTTCTTCCGGGACCCTAGAGTCGCCCCTCTCCCACAGCTGCCTCCGTTGTCTGCTTAGGTGATTTGTGTGAGACAGCCAACCTATAATTGGCTGTCCGGCCGTGGTATGCAGTAGTACTTAGAGTCTCTTACTTGCTCGGCGTTCCGGCCACTGACTGTTTGCGCCTCAGAAGGATGTTGCCTCGGTCTAACAGCACGACTCCTTCTGGTCCTAATTCCTCTTTACTGTATTCCCGTTGTTCACTGGTTAGTTCTGCTCTTAGGAGTCTGCCAGGATCCCATCCCTGACAGGTCCTCTCACTAGCTCTTCCCAGTTACTTCTCTCTCCCTCTTCCTGTCCAACCCCCAGTTTTACCAGAGTGTGAGGAGTGGCCTACTAGATAGAACCACCCCCCCTGGTGGCCGGAGTGTGAAGTGTAGTGTGAGTGTTACCTGGTCAGAGAAACTCCTTTAGTGCAATCAGACGTAACATCACTCCCCTTAGTGGCAGAGCGACATTACTGCAACGACCAGGACTCTGGGGCGCTGCACTTATATCAGGAAACTCATAAGAATGAAATCCTTTTGGTGGTCATACTTGGTGCGAATGTCCATGAGAGACTTCTTGGACCGAGTACTGGGTTCTAGCGTCACGGGGTTCTGCTTGTAGTATACTTTAATTGTGCGTATTTAGTACTTCATGGAATAACAATATGTTATATGATTAATGGACGTGTTCCCTATACCTAAATACGAGCCTCTGAGTATTTGAGACTTACTGCGGTATAGGCAGAGGCAACAATTGACACTTGAAGGTGAAGGCAGTCCAACCAGTGAGATACTGATAGAAAGCACTAGGTAAATGAGAGCAGTAATTAGAGGAAATCGCTCGTGCAGCTGAGTGCTTGAATAACCTGTGCTTATATGTGTAAGATTAGTCTGAGCCCATAAGACCTTACCGCGATATAAGATATGGGCAGAGGCAGCGTATAATAATTGGAGGTGATGGCAGCCCAACTAGTAGAAACGCTGATAGCAAGCACTAAATAAATGATATATGATAGCGGTGATTAGAGAAATACTCTCATGGGGTTAAATGCTAGAGATAGAATTGCAATGATAGTGCGCTTACTTGTAGAGCCTAATTCCTTGCGTGGGCCGGCTGGGTGCTGCTGCTAAGCGTGGTGGTGCTGGCTAGCAGTGACGGTCTGAGGACGCGCCGACTCCTTGCGCACTCCGGCCGGAAGCAGTGCTAAGGGTTGCGGCGTGGAAAGGAGCTTCTGTGACGTCACGTAAAAGCAGGACGGGTGCGCGATACTCAATCCTACGCGTTACAAGGGGTGTCGCCCCTCTTCGTCAGGGATATCTCTCTCTCTATTATCTCAGCATAGCGCAGTGAATTGATATCTCGTTTATTAGCCCCAATTTTTTACAGGAACTGGCACAGAGCCTGTCAGTTTCACCAGCTGCATCTGAGATTTATCAACAATCTATTTCTGAGTGGTAAGCGCCAGTGTGCACTTCTTTATTCCTACTTTTAGGCCATGTGCACACGTTCAGGATTTTTCGCGTTTTTTTTGCGTTTTTTCGCTATAAAAACGTGATAAAAACGCGAAAAAAACACTTACATATGCCTCCTATTATTTACAGGGTATTCCGCATTTTTTGTGCAAATGTTGCGATTTTTTCCGCGAAAAAATCACATCGCGGAAAAAAAAGCAACATGTTCATTAAAAATGCGGAATTGCGGGGATTCCGCACACCTAGGAGTGCATTGATCTGCTTACTTCCCGCACGGGGCTGTGCACACCATGCGGGAAGTAAGCAGATTATGTGCGGTTGGTACCCAGGGTGGAGGAGAGGAGACTCTCCTCCACGGACTGGGCACCGTATAATTGGCCAAAAATAAAGAATTAAAATAAAAAATAGTCATATACTCACCCTCTGATGGCCCCTGAAGTGTTCCCGCCTCTCCGGTGCATGCTCTCTCTTCGGTTCCTATAGATGGTGTGGTTCAGGACCTGTGATGACGTCACTGTCTTGTGATTGGTCGCGTGACCGCTCATGTAATTCACGCGACCAATCACAAGCCGCGACGTCATCACAGGTCCTGAACAACGCCGGCATCTATAGGAACGGACGCCGCTGAGGAGATCCGCTGTCTGCAGGTGAGTATAACCATTTTTTATTTTTTTTATTATTTTTAAACATTCTATCTTTTACTATAGATGCTGCATAAGCTGCATCTATAGTAACAAGTTGGTCACACTTGTCAAACAGTATGTTTGACAAGTGTGACCAACTTGTCAGTCAGTTTTCCAAGCGATGCTACAGATCGCTTGGAAAACTTTAGCATTCTGCAAGCTAATTACGCTTGCAGAATGCTAAAAAAACGTGAAAAAATGGGAAAAAAACGCAAAAAAAAAAAATGCGGATTTCTTGCAGAAAATTTCCGGTTTTCTTCAGGAAATTTCTGCAAGAAATCCGGACGTGTGCACATACCCTTACTGTCAGCTGTGACTTGATATAAAACAATATAAACAGTATTGAATCACATAATATCACTTCCTTTTTATATCATAAATATATCTGTATAAACTAAAGGGAGGGAGAGAAGCTCCTCTACAGAGGAGGAGAAGAGGGGAAAATGACAGAGGGGGGGGGGATTTTATTGCTGCAGAGCACATTTACTAATCCAAAAAGGATGGAGGGGAAAGAGGAGGTAGAAAAAGAGAAGAGGCAGTAATCTAAAATTAACCCCTTCATAACCCAGCCTATTTTGGCCTTAATGACCTTGCCGTTTTTTGCAATTCTGACCAGTGTCCCTTTATGAGGTAATAACTCAGGAACGCTTCAACGGATCCTAGCGATTCTGAGATTGTTTTTTCATGACATATTGGGCTTCATGTTAGTGGTAAATTTAGGTCGATAATTTCTGAGTTTATTTGTGAAAAAAATGGAAATTTGGCGAAAAATTTGAAAATTTCGCAAATTTCACATTTTGAATTTTTATTCTGTTAAACCAGAGAGTTATGTGACACAAAATAGTTAAAAAATAACGTTTCCCACATGTCTACTTTACATCAGCACAATTTTGGAAACAATTTTTTTTTTTGCTAGGAAGTTATAAGGGTTAAAATTTGACCAGTGATTTCTCATTGTTACAACAAAATTTACAAAACCATTTTTTTTTAGAGACCACCTCACATTTGAAGTCATTTTGAGGGTTCTATATGGCTGAAAATACCCAAAACTGACACCATTCTAAAAACTGCACCCCTCAAGGTGCTCAAAACCACATTCAAGAAGTTTATTAACCCTTCAGGTGTTTCACAGCAGCAGAAGTAACATGGAAGTAAAAAATGAACATTTAACTTTTTAGCCACAAAAATGATCTTTTAGCAACAATTTTTTTATTTTCCCAAGGGTAAAAGGAGAAACTGGACCACGGACGTTGTTGTCCAATTTGTCCTGAGTACGCTGATACCTCATATGTGGGGGTAAACCACTGTTTGGGCGCACGGCAGGGCTCAGAAGGGAAGGAGCGCCATTTGACTTTTTGAATGAAAAATTGGCTCCAATCTTTAGCGGACACCATGTCGCGTTTGGAGAGCCCCCGTGTGCCTAAACATTGGAGCTCCCCCACAAGTGACCCCATTTTGGAAACTAGACCCCCCCAAGGAACTCATCTAGAGGCATAGTGAGCACTTTAATCCCCAAGGTGCTTCACAAATTGATCCGTAAAAATGAAAAAGTACTTTTTTTTCACAAAAAAATTATTTTAGCCTCAATTTTTTCATTTTCACATGGGCAACAGGATAAAATGGATCGTAAATTTTGTTGGGCAATTTCTCCTGAGTACACCAATACCTCACATGTGGGGGTAAACCACTGTTTGGGCACATGGTAAGGCTTGGAAGGGAAGGAGCGCCATTTGACTTTTTGAATGAAAAATTATCTCCATCGTTAGCGGACATCATGTCGCGTTTGGAAAGCCCCTGTGTGCCTAAACATTGGAGCTCCTCCACAAGTGACCCCATTTTGGAAACTAGACCCCCCCCAAGGAACTCATCTAGAGGCATAGTGAGCACTTTAAACCCCCAGGTGCTTCACAAATTGATCCGCAAAAATGAAAAAGTACTTTTTTTTCACACAAAATTTCTTTTAGCCTCAATTCTTTCATTTTCACATGGGCAACAGGATAAAATGGATCCTAAAATTTGTTGGGCAATTTCTCCTGAGTACGCCGATACCTCATATGTGGGGGTAAACCACTGTTTGGGTGCACGGCAAGGCTCGGAAGGGGAGGCGTGCCATTTGACTTTTTGAATGGAAAATTAGCTCCAATCGTTAGCGGACACCATGTCGCGTTTGGAGAGCTCCTGTGTGCCTAAACATTGGAGCTCCCCTACAAGTGACCCCATTTTGGAAACTAGACCCCCCAAGGAACTTATCTAGATGCATAGTGAGCACTTATAACCCCCAGGTGCTTCACAGAAGTTTATAACGCAGAGCCGTGAAAATAAAAAATAATTTTTCTTTCCTCAAAAATGATTTTTAGCCCAGAATTTTTTATTTTCCCAAGGGTAATAGGAGAAATTGGACCCCAAATGTTGTTGTCCAGTTTGCCCTGAGTATGATGATACCCCATATGTGGGGGTAAACCACTGTTTGGGCGCACGGCAGGGCTCGGAAGGGAAGGCATGCCATATGGCTTTTTGAATGGAAAATTAGCTCCAATCATTAGCGGACACCATGTCGCGTTTGGAGAGCCCCTGTGTGCCTAAACATTGGAGCTCCCGCACAAGTGACCCCATTTTGGAAACTAGACCTCCCAAGGAACTAATCTAGATGTATGGTGAGCACTTTGAACCCCCAAGTGCTTCACAGAAGTTTATAACGCAGAGCCATGAAAATAAAAAATTATTTTTCTTTTCTCAAAAATGATTTTTTAGCCCACAATTTTTTATTTTCCCAAGGGTAACAGGAGAAATTGGACCCCAAAAGTTGTTGTCCAGTTTCTCCTGAGTACGCTGATACCCCATATGTGGGGTTAAACCACTGTTTTGGCACACGTCGGGGTTCGGAAGAGAAGTAGTGACGTTTTGAAATGCAGACTTTGATGGAATGCTCTGCGGGCGTCAGGTTGCGTTTGCAGAGCCCCTGATGTGCCTAAACAGTAGTAACTCCCCACAAGTGACTCCATTTTGGAAACTAGACCCCCAAGGGAACTTATCTAGATGTGTGGTGAGCACTTTGAACCCCCAAGTGCTTCACAGAAGTTTATAACGCAGAGCCGTGAAAATAATAAATGTGTTTCCTTTCCTCAAAAATATTTTTTTAGCCCAGAATTTTTTATTTTTGCAAGAGTAACAGGAGAAATTGGACCCCAAAAGTTGTTGTCCAGTTTCTCCTGAGTACGCTGATACCCCATATGTGGGGGTAAACCACTGTTTGGGCACATGCCGGGGCTCGGAAGGGAAGTAGTGACGTTTTGGAATGCAGACTTTGATGGAATGGTCTGCGGGCATCATGTTACGTTTGCAGAGCCCGTGATATGCCTAAACAGTAGAAACCCCCCACAAGTGACCCCATTTTGGAAACTAGACCCCCAAGGAACTTATCTAGATGTGTGGTGAGCACGTTCAACCCCCAAGTGCTTCACAGAAGTTTACAACGCAGAGCCGTGAAAATAAAAAATCATTTTTCTTTCCTCAAAAAATATGTTTTAGTAAGCAATTTTTTATTTTCACAAGGGTAACAGGAGAAATTGGACCCCAATATTTGTTGCCCAGTTTGTTGTGAGTACGCTGATACCCCATATGTGGGGGTAAACCACTGTTTGGGCACACGTCAGGGCTCGGAAGGGAAGTAGTGACATTTGAAATGCAGACTTTGATGGAATGGTCTGCGGGCGTCACATTGCATTTGCAGAGCCCCTGATGTGCCTAAACAGTAGAAACACCCCACAAGTGACCCCATTTTGGAAACTAGACCCCCGAAAGAACTTATCTAGATGTGTGGTGAGCACTTTCAACCCCCAAGTGCTTCACAGAAGTTTATAACGCAGAGCCGTGAAAATAAAAAATAATTGTTCTTTCCTCAAAAATTATGTTTTAGCAAGTAATTTTTTATTTTTGCAAGGGTAACAGGAGAAATTGGACCCCAACAGTTGTTGCCCAGTTTGTCCTGAGTACGCTGGTACCCCAAATGTGGGGGTAAACCACTGTTTGGGCACACGTCGGGGCTTGGAAGGGAGGGAGCACCATTTGACTTTTTGAACACAAGATTGGCTGGAATCAATGGTGGCTGTTGTGAATTTGCTTTTTGGCTCCCTCTAGTGGTTACTAGTGATTTGACTCTGGGTATGTCAGTCATCCCTTGTATGCTCACCTGGGCCGTTAGTTCAGGGGTGTTGCTATATAAGCTCCCTGGACCTTCAGTTCAATGCCTGGCAACGTTGTAATCAGAGCTAATCTGTTGTGCTCTTGTCTACTGATCCTGGTTCCTGCTAGATTAAGCTAAGTCTGCTTTCTTGCTTTTTGCTATTTGTTTTTGTTTGCATTTTTGTCCAGCTTGTACATAATCTGTATCCTAACCTTGCTGGAAGCTCTAGGGAGGCTGGAGTTCTCCCCCCGGGCCGTTAGACGGTTCGGGGGTTCTTGAATTTCCAGTGTGGAATTTTGATAGGGTTTTTGTTGACCATATAAGTTATCTTACTACATTCTGCTATTAGTAAGTGGGCCTCTCTTTGCTAAACCTAGTTCATCTCTGTGTTTGTCATTTCCTCTTACCTCACCGTTATTATTTGTGGGGGGCTTGTATCCAACTTTTGGGGTCTATTATCTGGAGGCAAGAGAGGTCTTTGTTTTCCTCTTCTAGGGGTAGTTAGTCCTCCGGCTGGCGCGAGACATCTAGCGACCAACGTAGGCATGTTCCCCGGCTACTTCTAGTGTTGGCGTTAGGAGTAGATATATGGTCAACCCAGTTACCACTGCCCTATGAGCTGGATTTTTGTACTTCGCAGACTTACTTGTTCCTCTGAGACCCTCGCCATTGGGGTCATAACAGTTTGCCAGGCCAGTATTAAATGTTAAATGCATTGCAGAAGCGGGATTATAAGAAAGAAAATTCTGAGTTTTTTTTTCTTTTTCTCATTTTTTTTTTTTCTTTTCCCCTTTACCTCTGAGTGGCTTGTGTTTGCTGCAGACATGAATGTCCAGACCTTGATTACAGGTGTGGACCAGCTTACTGCTCGTGTGCAGGGCATACAAGATTATGTTATCAGAAATCCTATGTCAGAACCTAAGATACCGATTCCTGAACTGTTTTCCGGAGACCGATTTAAATTTAGAAATTTCAGGAATAATTGTAAATTGTTTTTGTCCCTGAGACCCTGTTCATCTGGAGACTCCGCTCAGCAAGTGAAAATTGTTATTTCTTTTTTACGGGGCGACCCTCAGGATTGGGCCTTCTCGCTGGCGCCAGGAGATCCGGCATTGGCTGATATTGATGCGTTTTTTCTGGCGCTCGGTTTGCTTTATGAGGAACCCAATCTTGAGATTCAGGCAGAAAAAGCCTTGCTGGCTATGTCTCAGGGCCAGGACGAGGCTGAAGTGTATTGCCAAAAATTTCGGAAATGGTCCGTGCTGACCCAGTGGAACGAGTGTGCATTGGCTGCAAATTTCAGAAATGGCCTTTCTGAAGCCATTAAGAATGTGATGGTGGGTTTTCCCATTCCCACAGGTCTGAATGATTCCATGGCCCTGGCAATTCAAATCGACCGGCGGTTGCAGGAGCGCAAAACCGCAAATTCCCTCATGGTGTTGTCTGAACAGGCACCTGATTTAATGCAATGTGATAGAATCCTGACTAGAAATGAGCGGAAAATTCATAGACGCCAGAATGGCTTGTGTTACTACTGTGGTGATTCTACACATGTTATCTCAGCATGCTCTAAACGTCTTACTAGGGTTGTTAGTCCTGTCGCCATTGGTAATTTGCAACCTAAATTTATTCTATCTGTAACTTTGATTTGCTCACTGTCATCGTATCCTGTCATGGCGTTTGTAGACTCAGGTGCTGCCCTGAGTCTGATGGATCTGTCATTTGCTAAGCGCTGCGGTTTTGTTCTGGAGCCATTAGAAAATCCTATTCCTCTTAGGGGTATTGATGCTACGCCTTTGGCAAAAAATAAACCGCAGTTTTGGACACAGGTTACCATGTGCATGACTCCCGAACATCGGGAGGTGATACGTTTTCTTGTTCTGCATAAGATGCATGATTTGGTTGTTTTGGGTTTGCCATGGTTACAGACCCATAATCCAGTCTTGGACTGGAAGGCAATGTCGGTGTCAAGTTGGGGCTGCCATGGAATTCATGGAGATTCCCTGCCCTTGTCTATTGCTTCTTCTACGCCTTCGGAAGTTCCGGCGTATTTGTCTGATTATCAGGATGTCTTCAGCAAGTCTAAGTCCAGTGCACTGCCTCCTCATAGGGAATGTGACTGTGCAATAGATTTGATTCCTGGCAGTAAGTTTCCTAAGGGGAGACTGTTTAATTTGTCGGTACCTGAATATACCGCGATGCGTTCATATATCAAGGAGTCTCTTGAGAAGGGGCATATCCGTCCTTCATCTTCCCCTCTTGGTGCGGGATTCTTTTTTGTGGCCAAAAAGGACGGATCTTTGAGGCCTTGTATTGACTATCGGCTTTTAAACAAGATCACTGTCAAATTTCAGTATCTTTTGCCGCTGTTGTCAGACTTGTTTGCCCGGATTAAAGGTGCCAAGTGGTTCACCAAGATAGACCTTCGTGGTGCGTACAACCTTGTGCGCATTAAGCAAGGCGATGAATGGAAAACCGCATTCAATACGCCCGAAGGTCATTTTGAGTACTTGGTGATGCCATTTGGGCTCTCTAATGCACCTTCAGTTTTTCAGTCCTTCATGCATGACATTTTCCGGAAGTATCTGGATAAATTTTTGATTGTTTATCTGGATGATATTCTGTTTTTTTCTGATGATTGGGACTCGCATGTGGAGCAGGTCAGGATGGTTTTTAAGATTTTGCGTGAAAATTCTTTGTTTGTTAAAGGCTCAAAGTGTCTCTTTGGTGTACAGAGGGTTCCCTTTTTGGGGTTCATTTTTTCCCCTTCTGCTGTGGAGATGGACCCAGTCAAGGTCCGAGCTATTCATGATTGGACTCAACCCTCGTCAGTTAAGAGTCTTCAGAAGTTCTTGGGTTTTGCTAACTTCTACCGTCGTTTTATCGCAAATTTTTCTAGCGTTGTTAAACCATTGACGGATATGACCAAGAAAGGCTCTGATGTAGCTAACTGGGCTCCTGCTGCCGTGGAGGCTTTCCAGGAGTTGAAACGCCGGTTTACTTCGGCGCCTGTTTTGTGCCAACCTGACACCTCACTTCCCTTTCAGGTGGAGGTGGATGCTTCGGAGATTGGGGCAGGGGCCGTTTTGTCGCAGAGAGGCCCTGGTTGCTCTACTATGAGACCTTGTGCCTTTTTCTCCAGGAAGTTTTCGCCGGCAGAGCGAAATTATGATGTGGGCAATCGGGAGTTGTTGGCCATGAAGTGGGCATTTGAGGAGTGGCGTCATTGGCTCGAGGGTGCTAAGCATCGTGTGGTGGTCTTGACTGATCACAAAAATCTGATGTATCTCGAGTCTGCTAAACGCCTGAATCCTAGACAGGCCCGCTGGTCATTGTTTTTCTCCCGTTTTGACTTTGTGGTCTCGTATTTACCAGGTTCTAAGAATGTGAAGGCCGATGCTCTGTCTAGGAGCTTTGTGCCTGATGCTCCTGGAGTCGCTGAACCTGTGGGTATTCTTAAGGAAGGAGTTATCTTGTCAGCTATTTCTCCTGATCTGCGGCGTGTGTTGCAGAGATTTCAGGCTGGTAGGCCTGACTCTTGTCCTTCTGACAGATTGTTTGTGCCTGCTAAATGGACCAGCAGAGTCATTTCCGAGGTTCATTCCTCAGTGTTGGCAGGGCACCCGGGAATTTTTGGCACCAGAGATCTGGTGGCCAGGTCCTTTTGGTGGCCTTCCTTGTCAAGGGATGTGCGGTCATTTGTGCAGTCCTGTGGAACTTGTGCTCGAGCTAAGCCTTGCTGTTCTCGTGCCAGCGGGTTGCTCTTGCCCTTGCCTGTCCCGAAGAGACCTTGGACACACATCTCTATGGATTTCATTTCTGATCTTCCGGTGTCTCAGGGCATGTCTGTCATCTGGGTGATATGTGATCGTTTCTCCAAGATGGTCCATTTGGTTCCTTTACCTAAGCTGCCCTCCTCTTCTGATCTGGTTCCTGTGTTCTTCCAGAACGTGGTTCGTTTGCACGGCATTCCTGAGAATATTGTGTCGGACAGAGGATCCCAGTTTGTTTCCAGGTTCTGGCGATCCTTTTGTGGTAGGATGGGCATTGATTTGTCGTTTTCGTCCGCTTTTCATCCCCAGACTAACGGACAAACGGAGCAAACTAATCAGACTCTGGAGGCTTATTTGAGGTGTTTTGTCTCTTCTGATCAGGATGATTGGGTGACCTTCTTGCCGTTGGCTGAATTTGCCCTTAATAATCAGGCTAGTTCCGCCACCTTGGTTTCGCCATTTTTCTGCAACTCTGGTTTCCATCCTCGTTTTTCCTCGGGACATGTGGAGCCTTCTGACTGTCCTGGGGTGGATTCTGTGGTGGATAGGTTGCAGCGGATCTGGAGTCATGTGGTGGACAACTTGAAGTTGTCACAGGAGAAGGCTCAGCGTTTTGCCAACCGCCGCCGCGGTGTGGGTCCCCGACTTCGCGTTGGGGATTTGGTATGGCTGTCTTCTCGATTTGTTCCTATGAAGGTCTCCTCTCCCAAATTTAAGCCTCGCTTCATTGGTCCTTACAAGATATTGGAAATCCTTAATCCTGTATCCTTTCGCCTGGATCTTCCGGTGTCGTTTGCCATTCACAACGTATTTCATAGGTCCTTGTTGCGGGGGTACGTTGTGCCTGTGGTTCCTTCTGCGGAGCCTCCTGCTCCGGTGTTGGTTGAGGGCGAGTTGGAGTACGTGGTGGAGAAGATCTTAGATTCTCGTCTCTCCAGGCGGAGGCTTCAGTACCTGGTCAAGTGGAAGGGCTATGGTCAGGAGTGGTCGCCTCTGATGTGCATGCGGCCGATTTGGTTCGTGCCTTTCACGCCGCTCATCCTGATCGCCCTGGTGGTCTTGGTGAGGGTTCGGTGACCCCTCACTAAGGGGGGGGGTACTGTTGTGAATTTGCTTTTTGGCTCCCTCTAGTGGTTACTAGTGATTTGACTCTGGGTATGTCAGTCATCCCTTGTATGCTCACCTGGGCCGTTAGTTCAGGGGTGTTGCTATATAAGCTCCCTGGACCTTCAGTTCAATGCCTGGCAACGTTGTAATCAGAGCTAATCTGTTGTGCTCTTGTCTACTGATCCTGGTTCCTGCTAGATTAAGCTAAGTCTGCTTTCTTGCTTTTTGCTATTTGTTTTTGTTTGCATTTTTGTCCAGCTTGTACATAATCTGTATCCTAACCTTGCTGGAAGCTCTAGGGAGGCTGGAGTTCTCCCCCCGGGCCGTTAGACGGTTCGGGGGTTCTTGAATTTCCAGTGTGGAATTTTGATAGGGTTTTTGTTGACCATATAAGTTATCTTACTACATTCTGCTATTAGTAAGTGGGCCTCTCTTTGCTAAACCTAGTTCATCGCTGTGTTTGTCATTTCCTCTTACCTCACCGTTATTATTTGTGGGGGGCTTGTATCCAACTTTTGGGGTCTATTATCTGGAGGCAAGAGAGGTCTTTGTTTTCCTCTTCTAGGGGTAGTTAGTCCTCCGGCTGGCGCGAGACATCTAGCGACCAACGTAGGCATGTTCCCCGGCTACTTCTAGTGTTGGCGTTAGGAGTAGATATATGGTCAACCCAGTTACCACTGCCCTATGAGCTGGATTTTTGTACTTCGCAGACTTACTTGTTCCTCTGAGACCCTCGCCATTGGGGTCATAACAGGTGGCGCCATGTTGCGTTTGGAGACCCCTGATGTGCCTAAACAGTGGAAACCCCTCAATTCTAACTTCAACACTAACCCCAACACACCCCTAATCCTAATCCCAACTGTAGCCATAACCCTAATCACAACCCTAACCCCAACACACCCCTAACCACAACCCTAACCGCAACACACCCGTAACCCTAATTCCAACCCTAACCCTAATCCTAACCCTAATCCCAACCGTAACCCTAATCCCAACCCTAACCACAACTGTAACCCCAACACACCCCTAACCCTATCCGTAACCCTAACCACAAGCCTAATCTTAACCCTATTTCAAACCCTAGCCCTAATTCCAACCCTAACTCTAATTCCAACCCTAACCCTAAGGCTATGTGCCCACGTTGCGGATTCGTGTGAGATTTTTCCGCACGATTTTTGAAAAATCTGCAGGTAAAAGGCACTGCGTTTTACCTGTGGATTTACAGCAGATTTCCAGTATTTTTGTGCGGATTTCACCTGCGGATTCCTATTGAGGAACAGGTGTAAAACGCTGCGGAATCCGCACAAAGAATTGACATGCTGCGGAAAATACAACGCAGCGTTTCTGCACGGAATTTTCCGCACCATGGGCACAGCGGATTTGGTTTTCCATAGGTGTACATGGTACTGTAAACCTGATGGAAAACTGCTTCGAATTCGCAGCGGCCAATCCGCTGCGGATCCGCGGCCAATCCGCTGCGGAACCGCGGCCAATCCGCTGCGGATCCGCGGCCAATCCGCTGCGGATCCGCGGCCAATCCGCTGCGGATCCGCGGCCAATCCGCTGCGGATCCGCGGCCAATCCGCTGCGGATCCGCGGCCAATCCGCTGCGGATCCGCGGCCAATCCGCTGCGGATCCGCGGCCAATCCGCTGCGGATCCGCTGCCAATCCGCTGCGGATCCGCGGCGAATCCGCTGCGGATCCGCGGCCAATCCGCTGCGGATCAGCTGTCAATCCGCTGCGGATCCGCAGCCAAATCCGCACTGTGTGCACATGCCATACCCCTACCCCTAACCCTAACCCTACCCGTAACCCTAACCTTACCCCTAACCCTAACCCTACCCCTAGTTCTAATCCTAGTTCTAACCCTAACCCTAGTGGAAAAAGAAAAAAAAATATTTTCTTTATTTTATTATTGTCCCTACCTATGGGGGTGATAAAGGGGGGGGTTTATTTATTATTTTTTTATTTTGATCGCTGCGATAGAACCTACCACAGCGATCAAAATGTACTTGTAATGAATCTGCCGGCTGGCA
Source organism: Ranitomeya variabilis (assembly GCF_051348905.1). Lineage (NCBI taxonomy): Eukaryota > Metazoa > Chordata > Amphibia > Anura > Dendrobatidae > Ranitomeya > Ranitomeya variabilis. The sequence continues at coordinate 1,148,506,951 of NC_135232.1, forward strand.
GATTCGGCGGGCGCACTGCGCATGTTTTTCCAAGATGGCGGCGCCCATGGAGAAGACGGCCGGACACCGGGAGGGACATCAAAGCTAGGTAAGTATGGGGGGGTGGGATCGGAACACGGGGGGGGATCGGAGGACCGGGGGAGCGGACAAGAGGACCGGGGGAGCGGACAGGAGGGAGGAGGGGAGCGGACAGGAGATCGGGGCAGAAAGGACGACTGGGGGGGCGATCGGTGGCGGTGGGGGGGGCAGATCGGGGTCTCCAGCCATGGCAGATGCTATTGCAGCATCGGCCATGGCTGGATTGTAATATTTCACCATTTTCATAGGTGAAATATTACAAATCGCTCTGATTGGCTGTTTCACTTTCAACAGCCAGTCAGAGCGATCGTAGCCACGGGGGGGTGAAGCCACCCCCCCTGGGCTGAAGTACCACTCCCCCTGTCTCTGCAGATTGGGTGAAAATGGAGTTAACCCTTTCACCCGATCTGCAGGGACGCGATCTTTCCATGACGCCACATAGGCGTCACAGGTCGGATTGGCACCGACTTTCATGACGCCTACGTGGCGTCAAAGGTCGGGAAGGGGTTAAGAACAGCCAGTCATGGGTTTACCACAACAGAGAAGTCAGAAGACCGCAGAGTCTGATTTCTCCTACTCCTGCACTAATTAGAAGCACTTCACCTTCATATTAAATGGTATATATTTTTGGGGGGCAGTGCAGGGGTTATTCTGCTCCGTTGAGAGCTCCTGGAGCATTAAGGATCTCGGCTGTGCACTGTTAGCCACTCCCATCTCCTATATAATCTGAACCCTGGCTAGCACTCATCATCAGAGAAAGCATATGCTGCATGGCTGGAGGTTCTTGTGGGTTATTACAGAAGAAGCCATTTGGTGGGTTTATCTGTGACTGTTGCTAGGTTTTGAGTGTGTGATAATTCCCTTTCTTCTCCTACTTTGGGTTTTCCCCATCCTCCACTCCCCATTTAACCTCTGTTGTTTATGTGTGTATATTTGTATGGTCGGTATTTTTTTTATCCCTGTTCGTATGACCTTGTTAGTCTGGGTGGTGTACTACTGTATACTAATACTCCCCTCCTGTCTGGGTGGGGGAAGTGTACAGACTGAGGGCAGATTTCAGAGCTAAGACAGGGTATGTGGCTCCTGCATCATCGACATCAGAAGTATTCCAGGGAACAGGGCGAGCTACGGCGCCCCTAACGTTAAGGACAGGAAAGAAGACCTGGTCCTGGGACACCCAGCAACAGAGCCAAGACATTAGCTGTGACTGAAGCCGTTTTTTGATCCATTATGGATCCTATCACTGCTTTGACAGGGCAACTGCAGCAACTCAGCCTGGAGGTGGCAGATCTACGCACTGTCGTTTTGCATCACCTAACACATCAGATTTGGAGACCATGACTCCCAGTTCCTGGTGCCAAGCTGCCAATGAGCAGACTATATAATATCTCTGGTCCTGAGAGGCAGGCCATGAAGGACTATATCGTGGAAAGTTTGGCAAAGGATCATATCAAACCTTCTTCATCCACCTTGACTGTGGGGTTTTTCTTTGTAAAGAAGCAAGATGGGGGGTACGCCCTTGCCTAGATTTCCGCAAACTCAATCAGATCACTCTCTGGGATCCGTATCCACTCCCTCTCATCCCGGACCTCTTTAATCAGATTGTAAGAGCAAAATAGTTTTTTTTTAAACTGGATCTCAGTGGGGAATGATCTCATTCATATTAAAGAGGGGAATGAGTGGTAATCAGCTTTCAATATGCCTGACAGACACTACAAGAATCTGGTGATGCCATTTGGGTTGACAAACGTGCCTGCCGTCTTTCAGCATTTTGTAAATGACATCTTTAGTCACCTGGTAGGCAGATTTGTCGTTATCTATCTGGATGATATATTAATTTATTCAGCTGACCTGAGTTACATCAGGTACATGTCAGGCAAGTCTTATACAGTATATACTCTGAGACAATAAATACTATGTCAAACCCGAGAAGTGTATGTACTCAGTTGCGGAGATTCCTTTCCTAGGGTATGTGTTGTCGCTCACAAGTTTTCGCATGGATCCGGTGAAAGTCCAGGCGTTATTGGATTGAGATCATCCTGAGGATTTGAAGGCGTTACAAAGATTTGTAGGTTTTGCAAACTACTACCGTAAGTTCATTAAAAACTTTTCGGTAGTAGCCAAACCTCTGACGGATAAGAGGACGGACTTTTCCAAGTGGTCCAGTCTGGCCAAGCATGCATTCGATACTTACAAGAGGTGTTTTCATCTGCGCCGATCATCATACAGCCTGACGTCTCTCAGCCTTTTATTGTCGAGGTTGATGTGTCTGAGGTGGGAGTGTGGGCTGTGTTGTTGCAGGGTGCGTCTCCTGGTAAATGGTGTCCATGTGCATATTTTTCTAAAAAACTGTCATCTGCGTAGAGAAATTATGACATCGGTGACAGGTAATTCTTGGCAATCAATTGAGCCTTTGAGAAGTGGCGTCATTTTCTGAGGGGGGTAGTTCAACCGGTTATGGTAAGCACTGGATCAAAAGAATCTCGTATATCTAGAGCCTTTGCAGCGCCCCAGAGTCCTGGTTGTTGCAATAATGTTATTCTTCCACCAGGGGGAGTGATATTATGTCTGAAGGCAATAAAGGAGATCTCTTTACCAGGTATCCCAAGCCACACAACACACTTCACACTCCAGGCTGCCAGGGGGAGCTATGCTCCTATCTATTTGGGCACTCTTCACAATTAGGTAAACTTGTGGTTTGGATAGGAAGTCAGTCAGGATCAGAAGTCAGCAGCAGAGAGAAGCTGGCTGAAGTGAGCTCCAATCAGATCTAGACTGCAGTCTGAGGAGGACGAGGGTCCAAGGAGCTGCGCCTGCCCCACGTGCGGCAGCATCCAAAGAAAGACATTGAAGGGATTTGTGTTGCAGTGAGTGAGAAATGAAGTCATAGCAAAAGGAGAAGAAACCAGAAGGAGTTCTGCCCTGTGAAAGGCTGCCTCCTTCTGAGGCGCGGTAATCCGGTAGTCAGAACACCGAGGGAGTAAGGATCTCTACGCTTTACTTCAGAGACTGGCAGGACAGTTAATTCCACGTTAGCTGCCTGACCTTATACCCAGGAGGCACAGTGGCAACTTGTGGGGGCCGGGGTGTGGTAGTGTCCCTGTAAAAAGCCTCAGGCCACCAGTCATACTGGTTTGTCCTATCCTATCCATCAGGGGGACAGAGAGAAAGAGACTTAACATCCAGAATAGTTGTGAGGACCTTACCGAGAAGCTCAGCAGGGAGATACTACAACACCCAGGCGCTAGAGGAAGGCTATTGAAGTCCACCTGGATAAGGGGGACTCTGGATTTGCCTTCAGACCGGCCGGACTCTGCCTGCCCTGTGGTCTGGTGCCCTGGACTGTGGACACTGAAGCCTTCAGTAAAGGTAAAGAGACTACAACCTGGTGTCCTCATTATTCACTGCGCCTCTCACCATCCACCATCTACACACTGGGAAGCCCTGGGGATACACTTCACCTGTAGGAAGGTGTTGTGAATTCCGTTCTTGGGCTCCCTCCTGTGGTCGTGAATGGTACTTTGGTGAGTTCTGTCCTTGGACACCCTCTGGTGGCTTTGAGTGGAACTGCTGATCTTTGAGGTTGGCTTTCTCAGCTGCCCTCGTTTATTGCTGCTGCTGGCTTCCCTATTTAACTCTGCCCAGGTCGTTAGTCCATGCCAGCTGTCAATGTTTCAGTACTGGTTCAGATCTCTCTTGGATTTCTCTGATGACCTGTCTACTCCAGCAGAAGCTAAGTCCTTGCTAGTCCATTTGCTGTTAATTGGTTTTTTGAATATATTTCTCAGTACATGCTATGTTTTTGTCCAGCTTGCTATTATGATATTTCCTTGCTAGCTGGAAGCTCTGGGGGTTACTTTGGGGAATTTCTCTGAGGCAAGGTAGGCTTCTATTTCTATCTTTAGGGGTAGTTAGCTCTTAGGCTGTGAAGAGGCATCTAGGGAGAGTTAGGTACGCTCCACGGCTATTTCTAGTGTGTGTGATAGGATTAGGGATTGCGGACAGTAGAGTTACCACTTCCACAGAGCTTGTCCCAGGTTTTCTATTTTAACCATCAGGTCATTTCGGGTGCTCCTAACCACCAGGTCCATAACAGTTAAAGAGATTGTAAACACTAGAGGGGGTAAAAATCAATTATATAATATATTATAGTAACCCCTGTGAAAACAACAGAAGCGAGTGGAAACCACTCCTACACATGGAAACAAAGAACCAACCACCTAGAGCAAGGATACCAATCCCAGAAAAAAGGATAACAGAGCAGGGTATACGTATTAAAATATGTAAATCTTTATTAGTAGTAGTGATACATATAAATAAAAGTGCACATGTTGGATAATATAATTGAAATAAAATCTCCAAAAAATGTATATAATAGCCAATATAGGCATACGGTATACCAATAAGAAATTTAGCAGTTATATAGTACCTCTATGTATATGTCTCCAGGGAAAAGTAAAAAAATGTGTAAAATCGTGAAACATTAAAAATGATAAAGAAATAACCCGTAATAGGGTTAAAAAGGAGAAAACCAGTGTAAAATATAAAGTGCCAGATGTGCAAAGTGCAATCGTGCAACATAGGTTGGTGTAAATCACTCACACATATATCAAGTGCATTGCACACAAAAAGAGGTAAAGAGACCTCTTCATCTCGGTCTCTTTACCTCTTTTTGTGTGCAATGCACTTGATATATGTGTGAGTGATTTACACCAACCTATGTTGCACGATTGCACTTTGCACATCTGGCACTTTATATTTTACACTGGTTTTCTCCATTTTAACCCTATTACGGGTTATTTCTTTATCATTTTTAATGTTTCACGATTTTACACATTTTTTTACTTTTCCCTGGAGACATATACATAGAGGTACTATATAACTGCTAAATTTCTTATTGGTACACCGTATGCCTATATTGGCTATTATATACATTTTTTGGAGATTTTATTTCAATTATATTATCCAACATGTGCACTTTTATTTATATGTATCACTACTACTAATAAAGATTTACATATTTTAATATGTATACCCTGCTCTGTTATCCTTTTTTCTGGGATTGGTATCCTTGCTCTAGGTGGTTGGTTCTTTGTTTCCATAACAGTACAGCTGGCCCACAAAGTGTTAATGCATCTCAAAAGAGGGAAAAGAGAAGTTCTGAGTCAATTTTTTTTTCTTTGCAGCTTGTTTTGTCTTTCTTTTCCCCTTAACCTCTGGGTGGTTCAGGACTCAGGTGTAGATATGGATATTCAAGGTCTGTCCTCTTGTGTGGATCAACTCACTGCAAGGGTACAAAGGATTCAAGATTATGTAGTTCAGAATCCGATGTTAGAGCCTAGAATTCCTATTCCTGATTTGTTTTCTGGGGATAGATCAAAATTTTTGAATTTCAAAAATAATTGCAGACTGTTTCTTGCTCTGAAACCCCACTCCTCTGGTGACCCCATTCAGCAAGTAAAGATAATTATTTCTTTGTTGCGTGGCGACCCACAAGACTGGGCATTCTCCCTTGAGCCAGGAAATCCTGCATTGCTTAATGTAGATGCATTTTTTCTAGCGCTTGGATTGCTTTATGACGAACCAAATTCTGTGGATCAGGCAGAAAAGATCTTGCTGACTCTATGTCAGGGTCAGGATGAAGCAGAAGTATATTGCCAGAAGTTTAGAAAGTGGTCTGTGCTTACTCAATGGAATGAGTGTGCCCTGGCAGCAATTTTCAGAAAGGGTCTTTCTGAAGCCCTTAAGGATGTTATGGTGGGGTTCCCCACGCCTGCTGGTCTGAATGAGTCAATGTCTGTGGCCATTCAGATTGATCGGCGTTTGCGCGAGCGCAAAGTTGTGCACCATTTGGCGGTGTCCTCTGAGCGGAGGCCTGAGCCTATGCAATGTGATAGGACTTTGACTAGAGTTGAACGGCAAGAACACAGGCGTCAGAATGGGCTGTGTTTTTACTGTGGTGACTCCTCTCATGCTATCTCTGATTGTCCTAAGCGCACTAAGAGGTTCGCTAGGTCTGTCACCATTTGTACATTGCAGCCTAAATTTCTTTTATCTGTTATTCTGATTTGCTCATTGTCGTCCTACTCTGTTATGGCATTTGTGGATTCGGGCGCTGCCCTGAACTTGATGGACTTGGAGTTTGCCAGGCGTTGTGGTTTTTCCTTGGAGCCGTTGCAGAGTCCTATTCCCTTAAGGGGGATTGATGCTACGCCATTGGCCAAGAATAAACCTCAGTACTGGACTCAGCTGACCATGTACATGGCTCCCGCACATCAGGAAAATATTCGCTTTTTGGTGTTGCATAATTTGCATGATGTTGTCGTGTTGGGTTTGCCATGGTTACAGGTTCATAATCCAGTACTGGATTGGAAATCAATGTCTGTGTCTAGTTGGGGTTGTCAAGGGATACATGGTGATGTTCCTTTGATGTCAATTTCTTCTTCCACTCCTTCTGAAGTCCCTGAGTTTTTGTCGGATTACCAGGATGTATTTGATGAGCCCAAGTCCAGTGCCCTACCTCCTCATAGGGACTGTGATTGCGCTATTAATTTGATTCCTGGTAGTAAGTTCCCTAAGGGCCGACTGTTCAATTTATCTGTGCCAGAACATGCCGCTATGCGGAGTTATGTAAAGGAGTCCTTGGAGAAAGGGCATATTCGCCCGTCTTCGTCGCCGTTGGGAGCAGGGTTCTTTTTTGTGGCCAAGAAGGATGGCTCTCTGAGACCCTGTATAGATTACCACCTTCTCAATAAAATCACGGTCAAATTTCAGTACCCTTTGCCTCTGTTGTCTGATTTGTTTGCTCGGATTAAGGGGGCTAGTTGGTTTACCAAGATTGACCTTCGAGGGGCGTAAAATCTTGTGCGTATTAAACAGGGCGATGAACAGAAAACAGCATTTAATACGCCCGAGGGCCATTTTAAGTACCTGGTGATGCCATTCGGGCTTTCTAATGCTCCATCTGTGTTTCAGTCCTTTATGCACGACATCTTCCGGAAGTATCTGGATAGGTTCATGATCATATATTTGGATGATATTTTGGTCTTTTCGGATGATTGGGAGTCTCATGTAAGGCAGGTCAGGATGGTGTTCCAGGTCCTTCGTGCTAATGCGTTGTTTGTGAAGGGCTCAAAATGCCTCTTTGGAGTTCAGAAGGTTTCCTTTTTGGGCTTCATTTTTTCCCCTTCTACTATCGAGATGGATCCTGTTAAAGTTCAGGCCATTTATGATTGGACTCAACCTACATCTGTGAAGAGTCTTCAGAAGTTCCTGGGCTTTGCTAATTTTTACCGTCGCTTCATCGCTAATTTTTCTAGTGTGGTTAAGCCTTTGACTGATTTGACAAAAAAAGGCGCTGATGTGGTGAATTGGTCCCCTGCGGCCGTTGAGGCTTTTCAGGAGCTTAAACGTCATTTTACTTCAGCCCCTGTGTTGCATCAGCCAGATGTTTTGCTCCCTTTTCAGGTCGAGGTTGATGCTTCTGAGATTGGGGCAGGGGCTGTTTTGTCTCAGAGAAGTTCTGATGGCTCCTTGATGAAGCCGTGTGCTTTCTTTTCTAGAAAGTTTTCGCCTGCTGAGCGTAATTATGATGTCGGCAATCGGGAGTTGTTGGCAATGAAGTGGGCATTTGAGGAGTGGCGCAATTGGCTTGAGGGAGCCAAACATCGCGTGGTGGTCCTGACTGATCACAAGAATCTGACTTACCTCGAGTCCGCCAAGCGGTTGAACCCTTGACAGGCTCGATGGTCACTGTTTTTCTCCCGTTTCGATTTTGTGGTCTCATACCTTCCGGGATCTAAGAATGTGAAGGCTGATGCCCTTTCTAGGAGTTTTTTGCCTGATTCCCTGGGAGTCCCTGAGCCGGCTGGTATTCTTAAAGAGGGGGTGATTCTGTCTGCCATCTCCCCTGATTTGCGGCGGGTACTGCAGGAGTTTCAGGCTGATAGACCTGACCGCTGTCCAGTGGAGAAACTGTTTGTCCCTGATAGATGGACTAGTAGGGTTATTTCTGAGGTTCATTGTTCAGTGTTGGCTGGTCATCCTGAGATTTTTGGTACCAGAGATTTGGTTGCTAGGTCCTTTTGGTGGCCTTCCTTGTCACGGGATGTGCGTTCTTTTGTGCAGTCCTGTGGGACTTGTGCTCGGGCCAAACCTTGCTGTTCTCGTGCCAGTGGGTTGCTTTTGCCTTTGCCTGTCCCGAAGAGGCCCTGGACGCATATTTCCATGGATTTTATTTCTGATCTTCCTGTCTCTCAAAGGATGTCTGTCATCTGGGTGGTTTGTGATCGGTTTTCTAAGATGGTCCATTTGGTACCCTTGCCTAAATTGCCTTCCTTCTCTGATTTGGTTCCATTATTTTTTCAGCATGTGGTTCGTTTGCATGGCATTCCGGAGAACATTGTGTCAGACAGAGGTTCCCAGTTTGTTTCTAGGTTTTGGCGGTCCTTTTGTGCTAAGATGGGCATTGATTTGTCTTTTTCTTCAGCGTTCCCTCCTCAGACAAATGGCCAAACTGAACGAACCAATCAGACCTTGGAGACCTATCTGAGATGCTTTGTTTCTGCTGATCAGGATGATTGAGTGACCTTCTTGCCATTGGCCGAGTTCGCCCTTAATAATCGGGCTAGTTCTGCTACTTTGGTTTCGCCTTTTTTTTGTAATTCTGGTTTTCATCCTCGTTTTTCTTCAGGGCAGGTTGAGCCTTCTGAATGTCCTGGTGTGGATTCTGTGGTGGACAGGTTGCAGCAAATTTGGACTCACGTGGTGGACAATTTGACGTTGTCTCAGGAGAAGGTGCAACGTTTTGCTAACCGCCGTCGCTGTGTTGGTCCCCGACTTCGTGTTGGGGATTTGGTTTGGTTGTCTTCTCGTTATGTTCCTATGAAGGTTTCTTCTCCTAAGTTCAAGCCTCATTTCATTGGTCCTTATAAGATTTCTGAAATTATCAATCCTGTGTCGTTTCGTTTGGCCCTTCCAGCTTCTTTTGCCATCCACAATGTGTTCCATAGGTCGTTGTTGCGGAGATATGTGGCGCCTATGGTTCCTTCCGTTGATCCTCCTGCTCCGGTGTTGGTTGAGGGGGAGTTGGAGTATGTGGTGGAGAAGATTTTAGATTCTCGTATTTCGAGACGGAAGCTTCAGTACCTGGTTAAATGGAAGGGCTATGGTCAGGAGGATAATTCCTGGGTTGTTGCCTCCGATGTCCATGCTGCCGATTTGGTTCGTGCCTTTCATTTGGCTCGTCCTGATCGGCCTGGGGGCTCTGGTGAGGGTTCGTTGACCCCTCCTCAAGGGGGGGGTACTGTTGTGAATTCCGTTCTCGGGCTCCCTCCTGTGGTCGTGAATGGTACTTTGGTGAGTTCTGTCCTTGGACACCCTCTGGTGGCTTTGAGTGGAACTGCTGATCTTTGAGGTTGGCTTTCTCAGCTGCCCTCGTTTATTGCTGCTGCTGGCTTCCCTATTTAACTCTGCCCAGGTCGTTAGTCCATGCCAGCTGTCAATGTTTCAGTACTGGTTCAGATCTCTCTTGGATTTCTCTGATGACCTGTCTACTCCAGCAGAAGCTAAGTCCTTGCTAGTCCATTTGCTGTTCATTGGTTTTTTGAATATATTTCTCAGTACATGCTATGTTTTTGTCCAGCTTGCTATTATGATATTTCCTTGCTAGCTGGAAGCTCTGGGGGTGCAGAGCTGCACCTCCACACCGTGAGTCGGTGTGGAGGTCTTTTTGCACACTCTGCGTGGTTTTTGTAGTTTTTAATACTGACCACATAGTTCCCTTTCCTATCCTCTGTCTTTCTAGAGAAGATTCGGCCTCCTTTGCTAAAATCTGTTTCATTACTGTGTTTGTTACTTCCCTCTTAACTCACAGTCAATATTTGTGGGGGGCTACCTTTACTTTGGGGAATTTCTCTGAGGCAAGGTAGGCTTCTATTTCTATCTTTAGGGGTAGTTAGCTCTTAGGCTGTGAAGAGGCGTCTAGGGAGAGTTAGGTACGCTCCACGGCTATTTCTAGTGTGTGTGATAGGATTATAGGGATTGCGGTCAGTAGAGTTACCACTTCCACAGAGCTTGTCCCAGGTTTTCTATTTTAACCATCAGGTCATTTCGGGTGCTCCTAACCACCAGGTCCATAACAGGAAGGTACACCATCTAGCTGCCATTACATCACCCCAGCGGATCCCTAAGCAGCGTCGATCACCCTGACCGAATACCACAGGTGGCGTCACGAACACTATTCTCATAGAGCTATTCCTTTTATTGGACTCCCCTCAAAAGGGCCACGGACCGAGTCTGGCCACCGTGACATCCCCCACTGAGAACTGAAGGACCCGGTACCGAGTACCCCATTGCCCTTATGTGGGGGCGCTCCACCTGCAAAATGTCTATCACCTTGACAGGCAAGATGGGCATTGTTCTTCACCAGGTTTAACTTTTTTGTTAAATATAGGCCGTGGAACGAGAACATTAAGGCGAATGCCTTATCTCGTCGTTTTGCTGGGGATGACGATAATTGTGAACTGTTTCCTATAATATAAAAAGGGATGGTTATTGCATCTATATGCTCCAATCTTGAAAGAAAGGTTGTTGACTCTCAGGGGGACCGCCTCTGCTGCCTGTCCATTAGGAAAACTATTTGTGCATGCGAATCTCCATCTGAGAGTTCTTAGTGAATATCATGATTCGGTCTTGACCACCACAGATCGTCTTACTTGTCATTTTTGGTGGTATGGGGTACATCAGGATGTCTGGGAGTAAATGGCTGCCTGCAGTGTCTGTCACATTTTAACACCTCTCATAATCGTCCATCTGGGCCTCTCCATTTTATTGCGCTACCCACTTTACATAAAGCCAAGACCTTGGCACAAATTTTCAACAGTGAGATATTAAAATTACATGGGATCACATCCAATATTGTTTCTGACTGGGGGGGCGCAGTTTATTTCCAAACTTGGAGAGTATTTAGCACTAGGGTTGTAACGGATCGGACAAATTCAAAGATCGACCACTTTCGGCAAAGTCGGGTTTCATGAAACCCGACCCGATCCCACTGTGGGATCGGCCATGCTGTCGGCGATCTTCGCGCCAAAGTCGCGTTTCGTATGACGCTTTCAGCGCCATTTCTCAGCCAATGAAGGTGGACGCAGAGTGTGGGCAGCGTGATGACATAGGTCTCGGTCCCCACCATCTTAGAGAAGGGCATGACAGTGATTGGCTTGCTTTCTGCGGCGTCACAGGGGCTATAATGGGGCGTGCACGCCGACCGCCATCTTACTTCTGGCGATCTTAGCATAGGGAGAGGTTGCTGCAGCTTCGTCAGAAGAAGGGATATTGTTAAGGAGGAAATATTAACCCCCAAACCACTTGTGCTGTAGCGATTTCCACTGTCCAACACCACCTTTTGTTTTGCAGGGACAGTGGAGGATATATTTTTGTGCATCAGCTCTGTAGCTTATTAGGCTGCCTTATAAGGCTCCCTGATAGCTGCATTGCTGTTTGCACGCTGCTGTGCAAACCAACTGCTTTTTTAAAAGCAAAAATCCTGTTGCTCCTTTCTGCACAGTTATCTTGTTTATTTGTCCACACTTTTGTGTGCAGCAGTCCTTTTTATTGCTGGCATACTTGTCCTGAGATCATTGTAGGGAGATTGAAATTGTACTACAGTCCTTGTATTTTTTCATATATCTTCCAGCCACCTGCTGCCACTCACATTGTGTTGTGTTATACACTGGGCCTGAGTTGTGGTGCTGTCTCCCCCCCAAAAAAGGGAGATTCAAATTGTCACAAAGCGGATCTACGTCAGTTCTGTTAGTTTGTCGTATATCAGCCAGCCACTTGCTGCCACTCACATTGCGTTGTAAAATACACTGGGCCTGAGTTTTGGTTCAGTCTCCCCCCCAAAAAAGTGAGATTCAGATTCTCACAAAGTGGATATACCTCAGTCCTCTTAGTTTGTGGTGTATCAGCCTGCCACTTGCTGTCACTTACATTGTGTTGTGTTATACTCTGGGCCCGAGTTGTGGTGCTGTCTCCCCCCCAAAAAAGGGAGAATTAAATTCTCAAAAAAAAAAAAAAGGCAGCCTTTTATTTTTGGACAACTCCAAACTGCCACGCCATCATCTTATCTCTCCTGATGAACCCACTCATGGGGGAAACGGGTCGAGATTTCTGTTGTCGTTAACCATCCTAGGTGTCACTCTATCTGGACCCATAACCACACGTGTATCATGAATAGAGCAGATGAGTATATAATTCCACTTTGTTTTCTTTTGCATTATTTGCATTGAATGGTGGGCTGTCTGCAGTGGATGGGTATGGTGACACATCCACATAAGTACTGTGGCGTTTTTGGTCCATGGTCATGAATTTATGACTATGCTGCAGTAAACTTGGATCCTTGTTATTTAGTGTATAAGGTTATGTTTTATTAGTTCTATCCCCTTTTTCTTACATCACATTGGAGGAGGGGGGGGCCGTATACTCTGTTCATAGAACATCACATATGACCATTGGTATTTACAAGCCACCTGGCCTTCTTATTTCTACTATTTTGCTTATAGGGATTAGATAGGAGACTAGGGACAGCCATCGCACGAGCGGGGGCGCCATTCTCGTATTTTTCTCAGGGTGCCAACCTCCGCATCTAGGTAGGCATCATCTTCAGGTTTTGCAGCTTTTAGGGATACCTCACGTACATCTGCACATCTTGTATATGTAGGTTAGAACAGCACGAGTGTATCACTTCCATTATTGTATATGTGTAGTGGGATACATACAAATACTTGTCTGTTTAATTGAGGAGTTCCCCTTTGTTGTCCAGACACTGGGTGCTTCTGGGGGCCCGTGTCCCTGAGGAGTGCTTGACCAGGTCTATTTATATTCTTTTTGGCTATTATTCTGGGTATTATACATATTTTATATTTTTCTAGTTATTTAATAAAGTATACCATTTTATGGGGGGGTTTTTGGGTTTTAAGATTTAGAATTAAATTCTCAACAAGTTTATATACACCTTCTACCTTGTTTTACAGTACCATATAACGGATGTTATTTTGGTTAGATTTTCCCAAAAATGAGGAAGTCTGGTGGAAGAGGCCGTGGGCGGTCGTTGACAGCTGGTACTGATGGTGGTGGTGATGGAGCATCTGGTGGTAGTGGAAAAAGCAAAATAGCAGCTAAGGCTGGAGGTGTTGAGCCAGCCTCATCATCTGGCTACACAAGGCCTCGAAGGCTCCCTTATCTGGGAGTAGGAAAACCGCTTTTAAAGCCGGAGCAGCAGGAAAAAGTTTTGGCTTTCCTTGCTGACTCAGCCTCTAGCTCTTTCGCCTACTCTTCAGAAAGTTACAAATTTAAAAGCAGCGAGTCGTCAGTGGATGCTCCCGGTCAGGAACAAGTCGCTTCCTTTTGTCCTTCACCCAAACCAAAAGTGAAGGATGCGTCAGACGATACTACAGGTTACTCCATGGAGCTCTTTACACATACCGTGCCTGGGTTAGAAAGGGAAATTGTTATCAGCCCATTACAAGATGAATCGGAGTGCACTGATGCACAGCCACAGCTAGATTATTATGCTGTTCCATTGAGTCAGATCACTACATTGCCCTCGCAGTGTACTGAGCCAGAAACTGACCCTGATGAGACTATGGTGCCCCGTCCCAAACGCTATAGCACCTTACACGGTGACACAGAGAAAGATGCACATGACATTGAAGAGGAGGTGATAGATGACCCAGTTGTTGACCCAGATTGGCAGCCATTGGGGGAAGAGGGTGCCGCTGACAGGAGCTCAGAAGCGGAGGAGGATGATCCGCAGCAGCCATCTACATCGCAACAGCTTTCATCTGGCAGGCCCGTCTCAGGCCAAAAACGTTTGTCAACCAAAAAAACTGTTTTAGGACAGCGTGGCCATCCGGTGAAAGTAGCACAGTGTGCAATGCCTGAAAAGGTATTCCATAGTAGGAAGAGTGCAGTGTGGCAGTTTTTTAACCAAAATCCGAATGATCAGTGCAAAGTTATCAGTAAGAAATGCTCAAAGACCTTTAGCAGAGGGAAGAATCCCCAAAATTTAAATACAACGTGCATGCGTAGACATTTAACCAGCATGCACTTGCAAGCCTGGACTAACTACCCAACGTCCCGTACCGTTGGTGCATCTGCTCAGAATGAAGGTAATCAGCAACGCTACATTGCTTCCCTCACTGTAAGCCCACCAGTTAGGACACCACCAGCAGCAAATGTGGAGGTATCGTCGCAAGGCCAAAGCAGTCAGGGAATCACAAGGTTTTTGGTAGGAAACACTGTATATAGGTCAACATCAAGAATACCATCACCAACCCTCTCTCAATCCGCCATGTCCACCACCACCACCACCGTTCCATCATATGCAGCTCTCCAGTCCAGCTCACGCTACAAGAGACTCTCGTTAGGACAAGAAAGTACTCATCCTATCATCCGCGTACACAGGGTTTGAATGGCCTCATTGCTAGACTAATCTCATTAGAGATGATGCCCTACCAGTTGGTTGAAAGTGAAGCTTTCAAAGACCTGATGGCCTATGCAGTACCACGCTATGACCTACCCAGTCGGCACTTATTTGCGAGAACAGCTATCCCAGCCCTCCACCAGCATGTCAAAGACCGCATTGTCCATGCACTGAGGCAATCAGTCAGTGGAAAGGTGCACCTCACAACAGATGCATGGACCAGTAGGCATGGCCAGGGACATTACGTGTCCATCACGGCGCACTGGGTTAATGTGGTGGATGCAGGATCCACAGGGGACAGCCATAGTGGGACAGTTCTGCCTAGCCCACGGTCTAGGAAACAGTTGGCAGCAGGCGTTCGCCACCCCTCCTCCTCCTCCTCCAGAAGCCAAAGATCATCCACAGAGCGCAGTCGCATGACCACTCCATCGGTAGCTGCCAGTGTTGCACACGAGGTATCCCATTATCGAACAGCTAGTGGTAAGCGTCAGCAGGCTGTGTTGCAAATGAAGTGTTTGGGCAACAACAGACACACCGCGGAAGTTCTGGCCGAGTACTTGCAGCAACAAACTCAGTCAGGTCAGGCAAGGTAGTCAGTGATAACGGAAGGAATTTTATGGCTGCCATAGCCCTTTCAGAACTGAAACACATACCTTGCCTGGCTCACACCTTGAACCTGGTGGTGCAGTGCTTACTGAAAAATTATCCGGGGTTACCAGCCCTGCTCCTCAAGGTGCGAAGACTTTGCTCGCACATCCGCCAGTCGCCCGTACACTCCAGCCATATGCTGAACCATCAGCGATCGCTGAATCTTCCCCAGCACTGCCTAATAATTGACGTTGCAACAAGGTGGAACTCCACACTGCACATGCTTCAGAGGCTGTGCGAACAGAGGCGTGCTGTAATCTATTTGTGGGAGGATACACATACACGGGCAGGCAGTTGGATGGCAGACATGGAGTTGTCTGGTGTGCAGTGGTCGAAGCTACAAGACCTCTGTCAAGTCCTTCAGTGTTTTGAGGAATGCACACGGCTGGTAAGTGCAGACGATGCCATCATAAGCATGAGCATCCCACTAATGCATCTGCTGATGCAAAGTTTGAAGCACATTAAGGAGCAGGCGTCTGCAGCCGAGGATGAGGGAAGCCTTGATGACAGTCAGCCATTGTCTGCTCAGAGAACTCTCCTGGACGAGGTGGCGGACGAAGAGGAGGAGGAGGAGGATGATGGGGCTGAATATTTATGGGAGGAGGATGCTTCTCAGGGGGGCAATAGAAACTGGTGGCGTTGCAAGGTCAGGTACAGGGTTTGTGCGGGACACAAGTGATGTTGATTTGCAAGAAAGTGCTCCTCAACCCAGCACAAGCAGTGAATTGACACCTGGAACATTGGCCCACATGGCTGAGTATGCCTTGCGTATCCTAAAAAGGGACCCCCGCATTATCAAAATGATGACCGATGACGATTACTGGTTGGCCTGCCTCCTGGATCCACGATATAAAGGAAAATTACAAAATATCATGCCACATGAGAACCTTGAGCAAATATTGGCTACCAAACAAGCAACTCTTGTAGACCGTTTGGTTCAGGCATTCCTAGCACACAGCGGCTGTGATTATTCTAACACGAGGCGTAGTGGGCAACATGGCAGAGGTGTTAGAGGTGCACAAATCCGAAGTGGCGTTGGACAGAGGGGTTTTATGACCAGGTTGAGGAGTGATTTCGCAATGACCGCTGACACGACAGGTACTGCTGCATCGATTCAAAGTGATAGGTGACAGCATTTGTCAAGTATGGTTACAAACTACTTTTCCGCCCTTATCGATGTTCTCCCTCACACATCATTCCCCTTTGATTACTGGGCATCTAAAATAGACACCTGGCCTGAATTGGCAGAATATGCATTACAGGAGCTCGCTTGCCCTGCTGCTAGTGTGCTATCCGAAAGAGTCTTCAGTGCGGCTGGTTCAATACTGACCGAAAAAAGTAACGTCTGGCTACCCGAAATGTTGATGATCTAACCTTCATTAAAATGAACCAATCATGGATTTCCAATCATTTGGCCCCACCTTCCCCTGCTGACACGTAGCTTGCCTGAAAAATGTCTTGCTTTTGGCCTCCTCTTACTGACTGCTCCAATTCCTCCATTTGCAGCTGCTGAATGTCCACCATAGGCCGTTTTTATACCTCCCTAAATGGGCTGACTCCCCCCACAGGGCCGTGGTCACCACCTGGCGCCAGCACCCGTGTGAGTGCCGTTTGCCTGGACAGGTGGGTGTGCACACTCTTGGGCGACGGCACTGGCACAGGGTCCCTCATAGTACAATGAAGTGTCTCTGACGGTGGTGGTGCACAACTAACGTCAGACACACCGTCGTAATATGAGGGGCCCTGTGCCAGTACTGCAGCCCACGAGAGAGTGTTCCCCCCCAGCTCAAACAGTGCTCTACCACTTGCAATACTTACCTCTCCCTGCTCCACCACTGTGTAGTCTGTGCTGTTAAATCCTTCAATGGCACTGCCAATACAAATTTGTTGAAATGATAGATGATAGTTAAAATATACAGGGGCCCTGACCTCCATTTAGACCAGTTAAAACGTTGCGCCTACTACCACTGTCTGCTACTGAGCAGAGGAGCCCACCCCTGTACCTAGCTATGCCACCTGGTCCTTTCTGAAAAAATTTTTGGCAGACATTTAGCCTACTTTTTTATTAGGGCCTACTCACTGTGTAAGCCACTCCTTACAATTATCCTCCCCTGAACCAAGCAACGCTGCCAGATTAGTCCTGTTACCAATTTTGAACTGCTTTTAGCCTACTTAATTATTAGGGCCTACTCACTGTGTCAGCCACTCCTTACAATTGTCCTCCCCTTAACCAAGCAATGCCGCCTGGTTATTCCTGTTACCAATTTTGAACTGCATTTAGCCTACTTACTTTTTTGGGCCTACTAGGTGTGTCAGCCACTTCTTACAATTGTCCTCCGCTGAACCAAGCAATGCCGCCTGGTTATTCCTGTTACCAATTTTGAACTGCATTTAGCCTACTTACTTATTTGGGCCCACTCACTGTGTCAGCCACTCCTTACAATTGTCCTTCGCTGAACCAAGCAATGCCGCCTGGTTATTCCTGTTACCAATTTTGAACTGCATTTAGCCTACTTACTTTTTTGGGCCTTCTAAGTGTGTCAGCCACTCCTTACAATTGTCTTCCGCTGAACCAAGCAATGCCGCCTGGTTATTCCTGTTATCAATTTTGAACTGCATTTAGCATACTTACTTTTTTGGGCCTACTCACTGTGTCAGACACTCCTTACAATTGTCCTCCGCTGAACCATTCAATGCTGCCTGGTTATTCCTGTTAACAATTTTGAACTGCTTTTAGCCTACTTAATTATTTGGGCCTACTCACTGTGTCAGCCACTCCTTACAATTGTCCTCCGCTGAACCAAGCAATGCCGCCTGGTTATTCCTGTTACCAATTTTGAACTGCATTTAGCCTACTTACTTTTTTGGGCCTACTAAGTGTGTCAGCCTCTCATTACAGTTGTCCTCCGCTGAACAAAGCTATGCTGCCTGTTTAGTCCTTTTACCAGTTTTGAACTGCATTTAGCCTATTTAGCCTATTTATTTGGGCCTACTAACTGTGTCTGCCTCCCATTACAGTTGTCCTGCGCTGAACAAAGCTATGCCGCCAGTTTACTCCTGTTATCAATTTTGAACTGCTTTTAGCCTACTTACTTATTTGGGCTTACTTACTGTGTCAGCCTCTCATTACAGTTGTCCTCCACTGAACAAATCAATGCTGCCTGGTTAGTCCTGTTACCAATTTTGAACTGCATTTAGCCTACTTTATTATTTGGGCCTAGATCTGCGTTTCTTCCTCATCCTGCCCATTGCCCAGCCACTGCTAGATGAGTCTGCTGGTACATTGACCCAGACCACTACATTCCCCTTGCACTCTACACAGCCAGAATCTGACCCTGCTGAAAGTCAGGTTCCCCTTCCCGCATACTATACCACCTTACACGGGGACAAAGAGGAAGGTGCAGATGAAAGTGCAGGTTCCTTCATCAGGTGGGGGGGCATACTCATTGGCGACGTCACTGGCACAGGGCCCCTCATAGTACGCAAAAGTGTCTCTGCCGGTGGGAGGCGCCACCGCCCTCAAACACACCGCAGTACTTTGAGGGGCCCTGTGCCAGTGCCAATGCGAACAAGTGGGCCCCCCCTGCTTGCTCAGGATCACAGCACTTGCAAAGTTGAAATACTTACCTCTCCCTGCTCCACCGCCGTGACGTATTCTGCGTTTCGTGTTTCGGTCGGCCCCCGACTTTACACAATAATCGGCCGATTTCACCTGACCCGACTCGATCCCAAAAAAGTAAAAGTCTCTCAACCCTATTTATCACCTGTCTGTGGATCCACCTGTCGTTCTCTTCATTATTTCACCCTCAGTCTAATGGGCAAACTGAACGGGTTAACCAGAATCTTGAGACGTATCTTAGGTGTTTTGTGTCTGAGAATCAGGAGGATTTGGTTACCTACTTACCTCTAGCTGAATTTGCGGTAAATAATCGTTGTCATGAGTCTACTGGTAAGTCCTTGTTTTTTGGGGGCATACTGGTGGGTCCGGACCTGTGTGATGATGACTTGGGGTGGTTGTCCTCAAGGAACATTAAGTTGAAGGTTTCCTCTTGGAAACTGGTTTCCATGTTCATCAGTCCTTATACATTTTTGGCCATCACCAATCCAGTAGCATTCAGCGTTGCTTTGCTGCTCACTTTTAGGATCCATAACGTATTTCATCGATCTCTACTCAAAACATAGGTTGCGTCCTCTGTACCATCACCGCTACTGCCATCTCCTGTCATTGTGGATGCAAATTTGGAATTTCTAATAGCCAAGATCATTGATTCCCGCTTAGATAGTCCGTCCCTTCAGTATCTGGTACACTGGAAAAATACGATCCTTGAAAGAGGATGTGGGTACCAGGATCTGAAGTCCATGCAGCCAGGCTGATCTGGTCTTTTCACGTGGCACACCCTGATAAAACCAATTCTTCTATTGCTGTCAGGGAAAGTATGTGGTCGGCTTTTTTACTATGACACTTCTCTGCCCATGGGTTACTCTATCGCCAGCCACTACTTTGAAATCTTAGCAGTTTTTTTTGCAGTGCAGTAGTAGGAGAAATCAGTCTTCTGGCTCCTCTCTCTGGTAAACCCGTGACAGTACGTCCTTCTACGAGGCACCTCCGGGAACCACAGAACCGGGTTTATCAGGGTGCCGCAAGGGCTTCACTTTTGTGTCCTCTGATATTCTTCTATTGCTGTCAGGAACAGTGTGTGTCCATATTGTATTGAAAGTGTCAAACGTTTTCATTTGATAGTTTTTTGGACACATATGATCTATAATGAAAAAAAAAAAGTAGTGTAAACGGCAGCCTAACAGATGATGACTTTCAGGGTGCACCGGAAGCATACAAAAGTCCAACTCAATGTCAGATTTTGCCACAAGGGCTCCTTGGCTCGATTTTCTGATCAAATCCACGGCTCTATGAAAGGAGACATATGATACCGTATCATCTTTTGCGAAGCTATCATTCACTGATGTTTCTCTAGGACAGTAGAGGTGATGAATTTTAATTATATTTATTTGACTCCATTTTGGGCACAATCCCTAGGGGAGATACTCTCAAATTTGGAAAGATGGAGGCCTGAAAAGGGCCTACAATTCTACCCAATGCAACTTAGTTTTAAAAATTTTTCTCTGGCAATAATCAGATTTTTCTTAACATATTTCAAATTATTCACTAAGGAAGGCTCGCTGCCAGTAAAGAAAAAAGGGATGAAAAAAACTGAAGTAAAACTGCAGGGAAGACGCGCAGCAGCGTCTCTATTGGGGTACTGGTCTAATCATGGGGACATCACAGCAATGCTCACCGGTGTCCCTACCTTCATTTGCACTTGTTGGCTTATTGGGTGGCTTATCTGATTTGCAGCAACAAACCGCTGGGTGCTGGGCTCTGGAAACCAAACATTTGTGTCTATATTTGCAGACGCTGTAGAACTTGGGGTGGCCTTCATTAAAAGCCAGTGGATCGCCCCCAGTGTAGGGCAATGGGGTACTCGGTACCGGGTCCTGCGGTTCGGGAGATTTCACGGTGGCTGACCCGGTCCGTGGCCCTCAGGGGTGTCCAGTAAAAGAGTTTATATATGGGCAAGGTGCAATAAAGAACAAGGAGACAGGTTTGCAGTCTTTTACCTTGTTTACTGAAGACTTCAGATGGTATCCTCAGCCCGGAGCACCAGATGACAGGGCAGGCAGAGTCTGAAGGCAATTCTAGAGTCCCCTTATCCAGGTGGAAATCAGTAGCCTTCCTACTAGCGCCTGTGTGTTGTAGTACCTCCCTGCTGAGCTTCTCGGTAAGGTCCTCACAACTAGTGTTGAGCGATACCGTCCGATACTTGAAAGTATCGGTATCGGAAAGTATCGGCCGATACCGGCAAAGTATCGGATCTAATCCGATACCGATACCCGATACCAATACAAGTCAATGGGACTCAAGTATCGGACGGTATCCCTGATGGTTCCCAGGGTCTGAAGGAGAGGAAACTCTCCTTCAGGCCCTGGGAACCATATTAATGTGTAAAATAAAGAATTAAAATAAAAAATATTGCTATACTCACCTCTCCGACGCAGCCTGGACCTCACCGAGGGAACCGGCAGCGTTCTTTGCTTAAAATGCGCGCTTTTCCTTCCTTCTGTGACGTCACGGCTTCTGATTGGTCACGTGCCGCCCATGTGGCCGCGACGCGACCAATCACAGCAAGCCGTGACGTAATTTTCAGGTCCTTCTAGGCATTCGGTATTTTAAAATTACGTTCCGGCTTTGTGATTGGTCGTGTCGCGGTCACATGGGCGACGCGACCAATCACAAGCCGTGACGTCACGGGAGGCAGGAGACGCGCGCATTTTTAAAATTACGTCACGGCTTGTGATTGGTTGCGTGCCGCCCATGTGACCGCGACGCGACCAATCACAGCAAGCCGTGACGTAATTTCAGGTCCTGATGCCTATTTCTGCATTCAGGACCTGAAATCAGGTCACATGGGCGGCACGCAACCAATCACAAGCCGCGACGTAATTTTAAAAATGCGCGCGTTTCCTGCCTCCCGTGACGTCACGGCTTGTGATTGGTCGCGTCGCCCATGTGACCGCGACGCGACCAATCACAAAGCCGGAACGTAATTTTAAAATACTGAATGCCTAGAAGGACCTGAAAATTACGTCACGGCTTGCTGTGATTGGTCGCGTCGTGGCCACATGGGCGGCACGCGACCAATCAGAAGCCGTGACGTCACGGAAGGAAGGAAAAGCACGCATTTTAAGCAAAGAACGCTGCCGGTTCCCTCGGTGAGGTCCAGGCTGCGTCGGAGAGGTGAGTATAGCAATATTTTTTATTTTAATTCTTTATTTTACACATTAATGTTGTATTTTACACATTAATGTTGTTTCGATACCGATACCCGATACCACAAAAGTATCGGATCTCGGTATCGGAATTCCGATACCCGCAAGTATCGGCCGATACCCGATACTTGCGGTATCGGAATGCTCAACACTACTCACAAACAACTCTTGTAGATGTTCTAGATATGGTTATTTCTTCCTCTCTGTTCCCCAGATGGAATGGATAGGACAACCTGTATGACTGTGATAGCCTGGGGCTTGTTTGTAGGGACCCTAGAGGTGCCACGACCCCCACAATTTGCCACCGTGTCTTCTAAGGTATTAAGGTCGGGCAGCCAACTTGGAATTGACTGTCCTGCTGGTCTCTGGAGCAAGGCTTAGAGACAGATGCTCCCTCGGTGTTCCTGGCTACCGGCTTCTGCGCCTCAGAAAGGAGCAGCTTGTTCCTGGCTGATCTCCCTCTGATATTCCTCTCCTGTGCTCTGCTTTCCTGCACACTCTCTGCAGTATGTTCACCTGTTTGTGTCTTTTTCCAGGAGTTGCAGCACTTCAGGCCAGCAGAGCTCCACTTCTTCTGTCTGCCTGACAGGAACTGAACTCCTTTTCCTCCAGATCAGGATGTAAATAGGGAAGCTCACCCTAAACAGGCTTAGAGCTCCCCCTTCTGGTCTGGAGTGTGAACATGTTGCATGCGTGTAATACCTGAATGTGGTTGTCTTTCATTGCCTTCAGACATGACATCACTTTTCCCCTGAAAGGATAATGACATCACTGCGACGACCAGGACACTGGGGCGCCGCACCAGCATGCTCCGAGACGGTGCACGGCCACCCTGAGAGAGAAGGGGAGCGGTGGTTGTGGATTGAAAGGAGGGGGTCCTTTGTGACATCATCAGTGTAAGCCAAACATCCGTGGCCTTGGACCCCCACCTAATATTCGGATGTAGTGACAGATGCCTCCTGAATTCTTCATCATATCTGTGCCTTGCACTACTGCCACGAGATTTACAAGCATTGTAAATAGAGTTCATATATATCATTCATTCTGAGCAGCATTCAAGGTGCTACTGGCCCATAAAGCAGCCGAGCACCGCAAAGGCTTGGACCCAGTGCTCATAGTTTTTGCTACCTTTGTGCATCTGTCTAATTACTTTTCATTCGTAAACCAGCGCTCTTTATCAACCGTGTGCTGGTCTTCAGAAATGAGTTACCAAATATCAACTTATTGATTTTCACAGATTTTCTTTTAGGTATTGTCATCGATGTGTGACCTTAAAGGGCTGGTACAAAAGAAAGCTCCTTTATGCATAGGGTTTATTGGGTTGTCTATTTTTTTCCGTCACGCGGCAGGGTTTTTAGTTCTAACTGATTTACCAAGGCCTTTTTGGATCCTACTAAATCAGTACCTGCTAACTTGTCCCCCCCAAGAACCCTTAAATTGGACTCACTGTTTGCAGATGGAAAATGTGTAGATCCTGAAGGAGTTTCCTGGACCACATAGGGCTGGTCTTCCCGTGGCACAGCCAACTAGCCGACAATGAAGACACCCATCTCTTACAACGATGATCTAACTGCGCAAACCCAACACACTGCCGTAGCTTGCCGAGGGAGAGCACCACTGCGTGAGGATTTGGAGCGGTGAAGAAATAGATATAGGGCCAAAACTATAGTAATTGCAGAGGGGGCCAGGACAAGCAATCAAGAAAGAAGAATAAATGTGCAAATGTCACCACTAAGCCTTCAGCTCTATTTGACACCTCCTCTTTTCACTTTCTATAAAGAGAATAATGGTAATATCCAAAGCAAAGTGCCTAATGGTAATATTTGTTCTGGGCTTGGACAGTGAAGGAGTAGATGATAGTATTCCTGATGGCCTTGGACATTGTAAAAGGAAATGATAACATTTCTGCAGGTTTAGGATGATAAAAGGTTTAACGGCAATAATCCTAACATCTCTGGTGGTCTTGGGCAATGTGAGGGGTTAATAGAATCACTTCTTGTTGCCTAGGGAAGTGAAGAGTTTAATGATAGCAGCTCTGGTTGTCTTGGATAATATAGGAGCAACATATAATATTTATTGGTCAAGATCATTGAACTTTTAATAGAACCATCCCCGGTTGGCTGCATATTGCGGATGTCACTTAAACAGCCAATCACATACAATTATGGAGTCTATGTGATGCAGTGGGTGGGTACTGTAAGAGACACATGGAGAGTGTAAGCTATAAGTGGGAGATCACTCCATGGTCAAAGTGGTCATCAACGCCCTTCTAGGCCCAGAGCAGCAAAATATGCGGCACATACTGCATGTCCTCCCCTGTAAGCATGATAATCATACCATTCATAGCATGCTTACAGATGACCTTTAATTCTTGATAACCTCACACTTAATGTTTCCAATAATGAAGGTTGCATCCTTCACCTTGTACACCGGACTTTCTCGTCTATGGGCTCATATTGCTCCTGGGTCACTGAGACAGTAACTCTGTTACAGGAGCCTGGCATGTTTGACCTTTCCCCTCGCTAGACGCCTGAGGGGATGGTGTGTTTTACATGTTGCTCTGGTTTAGAGGTTCCTCTGTTTTTGATTTTCCTCTTTGGCTTCAGGGAAATTTGTCTCTCGGCCAAGATGTCTCATAGAGCAGAACGAGGCAGGAAAACACACATTTCTACACACACAGCTTGAGACTGTTCCTTTTCTGGTGGGATTCTGACATCTTGTGATTTATGGAGACTCGTTGTATCATTCAATTTCCTTTTTATTTTCATGATTGGGGTCTGGACAGAAGCAAAAAAGAAACTTCATACATCAGCTACCTGTGCCGAAAAGCGTCCAAGAGAAAGAGAAGGAATGTTTTCATTTCTAAAACTCGGATTGTTTTTTACATGTTTCCTAAATTATCACCAACTTACATCTGTCTCCAGTGCAGCAGCTGCATCCATACAGTGCGGTTGGTATAAAACTGCACGGGAGACCATCCGTCAAACAGCGGTCAAGGAGGTAATTAGCTGATTGCCCCAAGGTCCCACTCCTGGTCTCTGTAAAGAAAAAAAGGTGCTTTATTTTCCGACTCCATGACCTGCCAGGCTTTTCTAATCAGTATGAGCTATAGGTTATAAGACGCACAACATGGATAGCCTTCAAGTATGGAGCAGCTATCTCTTCTGTCTCATAGAGTAGGTTTCCCATTGGAGAATCCTCCGACCTCTGTGAGATCCACATTTCCTAATTTTTCATACGAACCGGTTGCTGTCTTCATTGGGCTTCGAATTTATATTTGTGCTAGGTCTGATTCTTGCCACCACCAATTAATTGTTGAAGTGGGAGTGCTGCGGCCCCTCTAAACCCTTGAGCATCCTGAGCACCAAAAGGCGACCCCCTACTTTTATAGTATTTATGATCCATACTATTTATTAGGCTCACTTAGTAATGTGGCTCCTCTAAGCTCCAGGTCTGTGTGGGCACATGGACCTGGGCGTCGATGCAGCACACTAGGAGGCACGTGGACAGCGACGCACACACAGGAATCTTAGGAGCAGCAGGACAGATGAAGTGGAACACAGCAGGAATGGAAGCAACTTAGAGCACAGGAAGCAGAGAAAGTGAAGCACACCAAACATAGAAGTTTAGAGTCTCAATCCCAAGACACAGAGGTGTGCGTCAATGGGCCTTAAATGGGTCTAGGGATATGATGTCATTCATCCATGCTGGGTAGCCTGCAAAACCCTACGTGAAGCACAACAGAGGGCAACAAACCCAGTAGAAAGGAGCAAAGCCAGGGATACTCAGGACAGGTGTGTACCACTCATCAATTTTAAGAACTAAACAACACCTTCAAAGAAGAGAGATGCTCTTTGTAGGCGTTCTCCACATCAGTCATTGGATGAGGGTTATAAATATTGATCCTCCTTTATTCTTTCTGAACTCGCTATGGTGAAATTTGGTTTTATAAACAATCCCTTTAACTCATTTCTATAGCGGTAAATGGAAGGCTTGGTAGGTTGTACCACTAAAGCCAACCCATGGTGATAGTGTAATGTCACCAATGGCTACACCACGGTGATGAACTACCAGATCAGCAGCTATTACTGGATGGTGGATGGTGGTCACCGTCCATAAGGCTGTAGGTGTTTAGATTGTACACACCTCCATCCCTTCACTCTACATGAATATTTCTCGGTGGGCCCCAAGTATATTTTATGGTAGATAGCTCCCTAACATTTGCCGCTCTGATTCATCCTCTCAGTATTAGGATAGCACCCTGTGGGCATTACGACAATCCTCCTGACTGGGTTAATGCAATAATAAAGTACATGGAGAAGAGGGTATATGCCCCCTGCCATGACATTAGATGCCTGCTTCTGCATTACCCATTCATTGGCTGGAATTATAACATATTCCAGGTAAAAAAAAAAGAGAAGTAAGTGCCATAGGGCAACGCCGGAGAGCACAAATAGAATTTATTGGGGATGAATCCCCTTCTATCTCTCCGCTCACATTTGGGTGCGTTGTACAGGACACAATTACTCCGTTGGCGTTTTTGGTTGTAATGAAGCTACTTTTGGTGGCTACTTCCCAAACTGTCAGTTTGCCTATCTGTGTAGTGGATAGGAGACCAAGTAATCAAGAGATTCAAAAGCCACGCGGCTTTGTTGGAGCAATAAACTTATGTTCTTGCAGATAATGAGGACTTATCTGACAATGATTTATTCTGTCTGCGTCCACCACAAATTGCATAAAATGTTGCCACTTTGCATGCAACCTGGCATTCGATCGGAAATCAGTGCACTGTTATTCAGGTACTAAATTTCAGATTCCGCGAAGCACATGTTCAGTGCAGAGGAAAACTTCATGTGAGGAACAAGTTAAAGGTGTTCACCAGGCTTATACAAATGATGAGGGATTCTTAAGACTTAGAGGGTGTGACTTTGAGCACCATCATCATCCTGCTCGTTGAATGGACCTTGTCTCCTCATTTCTTATCAGACACAGTGTGGGGCTGACCTTCTGTACCAGACATTAAGGGTACCAGTCCTCATTGAAGATACCCAACTATGTAAGAAGACTTACTTTCAATGTAATGCATTATGGGGAACAAATATGCAAATAAGCTTATAATAATTAAACCAGAGTCCAATCTGAAGACAGCACTCAGAGTTTTTGCCAATCATCAGTACACAGCAGGGTATTACAGTGAGGAAAAACATATTTAGTCAGCCACCAATTGTGCAAGTTTTCCCACATAAAAATATGAGAGAGGCCTGTAATTGACACCATAGGTAAACCACAACTATGAGAGTCAAAATGAGAAAACAAGTCCAGAAAATCACCTTGTCTGATTTGGCAAGATTTATTTTGCAAAATAGGGTGGAAAGTAAGTATTTGGTCACCCAAAAACATGCAAGATTTCTTGCTCTCACAGACCTGTAACTTCTTCTTTAAGAGGCTCCTCTGTCCTCCATTCATTACCTGTAGTATTGGCTCCTGTTTGAACTTGTTATCAGTATAAAAGACACCTGTCCACAACCTCAAACAGTCACACTCCAAACTCCACTATGGTGAAGACCAAAGAGCTGTCGAAGGACACTAGAAACAAAATTGTAGCCCTGCACCAGGCTGGGAAGACTGAATCTGCAATAGGCAAGCAGCTTGGTGTGATGAAATCAACTGTGGGAGCAATAATAAGAAAAAGGAAGACATACAAGACCACTGATAATCTCCCTCGATCTGGGGCTCCACGCAAGATCTCACCCCGTGGGGTCAAAATGATCACAAGAACGATGAGCAAAGATCCCAGGACTACATGGGGGGACCTAGTGAATGACATGCATAGAGCTGGGACCACCGTAACAAAGGCTATCACCAGTAACACACTATGCCACCAGGGACTCAGATCACGCAGTCCCAGACGTGTCCCCCTGCTTAAGCCAGTACATGTCCAGGCCCGTCTGAAGTTTGCTGGAGATCATTTGGATTATCCAGAAGAGTATTGGGAGAATGTCATATGGTCTGATGAAACCAAAGTAGAACTGTTTGGTAGAAACAAAACTCGTCGTGCTTGGAGGAGACAGAATGCTTTGTTGCATCCAAAAAACACCATACCTACTGTGAAGCATGGGGGTGGCAACATCATGCTTTGGGGCTGTTTCTCTGCAAAGGAACCAGGACAACTGATCCATGTACATGAAAGAATCAAAGGGGTCATGTATCATGAGATTTTGAGTGCAAACCTCCTTCCATCAGCAAGGGCATTGGAGATGAAACTGGAATGGGTGTATCAGCATGATAATGATCCCAAGTACACTGCCAGGGCAATGAAGGAGTGGCTTCGTAAGAAGCATATGAAGGTCCTGGAGTGGCCTAGCCAGTCTCCAGATCTCAACCCCATAGAAAACCATTGGAGGGAGTTGAAAGTCCGTGTTGCCCAGCGACAGGCCCAAAACGTCACTGCTCTAGAGGAGATCTGCATGGAGGAATGGGCCAACATACCACCAACAGTGTGAGCTAACCTTGTGAAAACTTACAGAAAACGTTTGACCTCTGTCATTGCCAACAAAGGAGATATAACAAAATATTGAGATGAACTTTTATTAATGACCAAATACTTATTTTCCACCGTAATTTGCAAAATAAATCAGACAAGGTGATTTTCTGGATTTGTTTTCTCTTTTTGACTCTCATAGTTGGGGTCTACCTATGATGTCAATTACAGGCCTCTCTCATCTTTTGAAGTGGGAAAACTTGCACAATTGGTGGCTGACTAAATACTTTTTTCCTTACTGTAGTTGGCAGAATGAGATGCCATAGGCAACAGCCAACCATGTTCTGTACTGAGTTCTGTCTTCTAATGGGTCTCTGGTTTAAGTTTGAAGCTATGTCAGTTGCTGGAGCACAAAAGTCCTTTGGATCAGTTCCAGAGTGGAGAAGTTGATCCTTCATTGAACTGATACTGTAACTACATCTGTTTTGTGAAGGCCTCAAAGGTTTGTGTGAGAACATTAGGGATGAAATAGCATCATGAAAACCAAAGAACCCACCAGACAGATCAGGTATAAAATTGTGGAGAAGAGGAAAGTAGGGTTAAGTTACAAAAAACAGCCCAAGCTCTGAAGGTCTCACGGAGCACTGTTCAATCCAACATTCAAACATGGAAGGAGTATGGCGAAACTGCAAACATCCCAAGACATGTCCGTCCACGAAAACTGACATCCCAAGCAATGAGAGCACTAATTAGAGAAGCTGCCAATACGCCCGTGGTCAATGGAGGAATTGCAGGGAATCATAGCTCAGGAGGGAGAATCTGTCCTCAGGACAAATCTGCCTTTTATGGAAGAGTGGCAAGAACCTATAGACATTTTTTAAAACAAGCTATAAGCAGTCCCATTTGCAGTTAGCAAAAAGCCAGAACTTTTAAGGTTAAATGCAAAATTCTATATGCAGTGGAAAATTAACCCTGCACATCACACTGAAAACACCATCCCCACTGTTATACATGTTGGTAGCAGTATCGTGCATGCTGTGGGTAGGATTTTCTTCAGCAGGACCAGGAAAGCTGGTCAGAGATGATGATAAATGGATGGAGGACAATCCAGGAGGAAAACCAGTTAGAGGCTGCAAAAGATTTGAGATTGGGGCATAGGTTCACCTTTCAGCAGGACAACAACCTTAAATATCCTGCCAGAGCTACAATGGAGGGTTTAGATCAGACCATATTCCTGTGTGTGAACGGTGCAGTCACCGTCCAGACCGAAATCCCAGAGAATCTGTGACAAGACGGGAAAATTACTGATCATAGACGTCTCCATCACTGAGCGAGAGCGAGTGTGCAAAGAAGAAGGGGCAAAATGTCACCTCTAGATGTGCAAAGCTGGAGAGGCAGACCCCAAAAGACTGCAGCAGTAACTGCAGCTAAAGGAGGTCCTAGAACGTACTGACTCAAGGGGGTTGAATACAAATGCATAGCACCGTTTTCAGATTTATTTTTATTAAATATTTAGAAAACCATTCTTGTCATTTCCTTTATACTTCACTAATACGTGCTACTTTGTGTTGGTATCACATTAATTCCCAATAAAATACATTTAAGTTTGTGGGTGTGACTTGAAAAATTGTACAAAAGTTTACAGGATATGAATACTTTTTCAAACAATGTATATATATACTGTGCCGTGATTCAGAGATCGACCCTCTCCATCCATGCAGAACATGTGCATTTCCACCTGTTGATAGCGATCACTGTCTGATACTCTGTCTCCAAATGATGATCACAAATGAAGTATTCTTCAAAGAAATAAATCACTTTATAATTTATCTTCTCTGACATTTTTTTATTTTCTTAGTATTTCAAGCTAATATGAAGATGAATGTGGTCTTTGACAGATGTATATTTTGGGTAAAAAAATGAGAATGGCTTCCTGACAATTTTGCTACATATTAGAACATACCACGGCAAATCACACGGGTAATTGAGATTTCTGGATATTTAGTTATTACCGGGTAAGACAAGTTCTCAGGTAGTTCCAAGTTTAACTACAGTTCAACTAATACAGAACAGTTAATTAAGTACACTAGATGGGAATGAAATAGCAGAAAGCATTGAAGTGGGTTGGCCGGAGATCTGTCACCAGTCTA
The DNA here is from genome assembly GCF_051348905.1 of Ranitomeya variabilis. Taxonomy (NCBI): domain Eukaryota; kingdom Metazoa; phylum Chordata; class Amphibia; order Anura; family Dendrobatidae; genus Ranitomeya; species Ranitomeya variabilis. The sequence continues at coordinate 1,148,537,618 of NC_135232.1, forward strand.
TGTGCCACTATGTGTGAAAAATAAGAAAATTCAACAAAACCATAATCTAAATTTAACATCAAAATTGCTTCCATTTCATCCAATAAACTAAACCTGAAGTCATATAGTTGGTAGATTTACAGACTGGACAACTAATGGAAATTGCAGATGAGAATCTGATGGCTTCCAATACGGTTATCCATCAACGACTTCACATACGGCAGAGATTTTCCTTCCTTTACAACATTAAATGATACATTTGTATTCTCTTCAGATATATTATGTCTCATAACTTTTTATATATATATATATATATATATATATATATATATATATATATACTAGACTGTGGCCTGATTCTAACGCATCGGGTATTCTAGAATATGCATGTCCCCGTAGTATATGGACAATGATGATTCCAGAATTCGCGGCAGACTGTGCCCGTCGCTGATTGGTCGAGGCAACCTTTATGACATCATCGTCGCCATGGCAACCATTATGACATCTAGATTGTGGCCCGATTCTAACGCATCGGGTATTCTAGAATATGCATGTCCCCGTAGTATATGGACAATGATGATTCCAGAATTCGCGGCAGACTGTGCCCGTCGCTGATTGGTCGAGGCAACCTTTATGACATCATCGTCGCCATGGCAACCATTATGACATCTACGTCGATACTGTGCCCATCGCTGATTGGTCGAGGCGAATTCACGGCAGACTGTGCCCGTCGCTGATTGGTCGAGGCAACCTTTATGACATCATCATCGCCATGGCAACCATTATGACATCTACGTCGATACTGTGCCTGTTGCTGATTGGTTGAGGCGAATTCGCGGCAGACTGTGACCGTTGCTGATTGGTCGAGGCAACCTTTATGACATCATCGTCGCCTGGCGGCCTCGACCAATCAGAGACGCGGGATTTCCAGGACAGACAGACAGACAGACAGACAGAAAAACCCTTAGACAATTATATATATAGATATATAAAACTCTTGCATTTCCTCACGGTTCAAGCCAAGACATATATATATAGATAGATATATATATACATATAAATATATATATATATATATATATATGTCTTGGCTTGAACCGTGAGGAAATGCAAGAGTTTTACTCTTCTACGAAGGTGAAGGGCTTGAATGAAATTTGGTACAGGAAGAACGCGCAAGAAGAGGGGCATTCCAAACCGGTCTAGTGTCTGAAGGAAACTGTAAGTGATCCAGACTGAAGTGTCTACATTCGAAGGCTAAAAGATTGTTAAAGACATGCAGAAATAAGACAAGGTATTGAGCGACAGAAATCTGGCGGAATATAGCTAGAGTATTGCTTCTATGTCAACTAAATGCTGTGGAAATCAAAAACAAATCCCATCGACTTATTGAGCATTATCTGCCTAAAAACACCCCACCGGACCAATGTTCTCTACCCTGGAGCCAAAGCCCTCTTCCCTCTAGTTAGTCATGGAAAAAACTAATTTCACTGACGTTTCATCCTATGTGCTAAAATTTAAGGGATAGAATTGTCTCGCACAACTATCTCAGATAATTTTAGTAATCTGCATAGGGGGTTTAAGGGAGAATGTTTTCCCCTGTGGAGAGTACCAAGCTGGTGTAAGGAGACATCATAAAAATGGCGTAAGGAGATATGTCATAATATTGCATGTACAGTAGCAGTCCTAAAAGTCAATATCAACCCTTCAATGAGCCCTGTCACATGACTTAGGATAAAAAGCCAAACCAGACACCCCATTTAGAGACACATGTTTTGAGGTATTTACCCCTCTTCAATGCAGAGCAAGAGATCTGATTTGGCTGTATGAAAGTGGGGGTCTAAGGGTGAATGTTTTTTCTTGTGGAGAGTGCCAAGTCTGCGTAAGGCGACTTGTAGGCCATAGAATCATAGAATGGTAGAGTTGGAAGGGACCTCCTGGGTCATCTGAGATTCGGGCCTCTTCCTCTCTGAAGACGATATTTGCTGTAATCTGTATAAATACTTGGGGAAGGTGTGAGTTTAGCACTAGGTCAGCCTCACAACTGGGCTGTGGTTCGCCCCTAAGGCACGTACACATTTGTCCACCCGTAACTTTTCTTGACTTTAGTTTATCACACATCCGAACATACAATATGGAAATGTGTTGTGTTTGATGGAAGCTCAGGCCAGGCTGGTCTTAAATAAAGTGTAGCTCTGGGCAATAAATTAAAAGAAGGGTCTCAAATGTTAACATGCTGCACCATCACACAGAAACATGTACGGGGAATTTATACAAGTTGATATCAAACCGTTAAAAAAGTGCCGATCGTCAACATAGAAGTCATTCGAAGCTCGCTTATTGGCCTCGTTACACAGGATGAGAATGAAAAATGGGGACAGAATGATCACTAACAGATTATTCTGTATTCATACATACCATTATCGGCAGCACTTGTCCTGTATGTTACATACACACACTCCATGCCACACATACACTCCATGCTATACACTCACACTGCATGTTGCACACTGTAAGGGATCAATTGTCTGGCAGACACTTATTAAAAGTTCATAACTTTTTCAAAGTAAAGCAAATTGTTTTTTGTCAAGGTCTGCACAATACAGTGGCACAGGCATTCTCCACCACTAATTTAGGCCATTCCAAGGCCTGGAACTGGAGGTATGGGAACAGCCAGTCCCACCCTGCTCTTGTGGCCATTCCTAAAACCCAGACCCAAAAAACTCTGTCAGCAATAGCTGTGCTGAAACCTTCTTCCAGGCTTCATATCACCAACACCTGTCTCCTGTCCAGTACCTGTCCAACTACTACCTTGCAAGTTGCAACACATAAAAACACATTGCATCTTACACACATTCATGTTGCAAGTGCACACTACATGTTACACAAGCACGCATATCTTTGCATGTTACACACACTGCATGTTGCTCATGTTATACTCACTGCACGCTACATACCACAGTACACACACGCACATACACTTGATGTTGCAAACACAGCATATTTGTAAAGCATTCTCAGGAGAGGGGCCCTTGTCATTTGTGTAGTTCACACACGATAACTCCGGCACCATGCTCAGTTGCTATTACAATGCTGTTCTATGTGTGACCTGATTATCGTTACTTTTGAAGATGTAAAAATGTCCTGCAAAGGGTTAAATGTCTTCTCTCCAATATCTGTGTATTAAAAACAGAGGGATGAGAATCACAATAATAAGCAAGATCTGCATCACATCCGAATAGAGCACATTATACAAGTGTCACTGATCTCTCGCCACAAGAACCAGAGCGGCCATCGCCCTGACACGGTCACATTTCACATTTTAAATCACATTTATTAAAGGGCCCGTCCGGAGGGGAAGCCGAGCCGCATTGTGCTGCATGGGATAACGGATCTAAAAGAATTCTTTACCTTTACAGAAGAGCAGAACATATATCAGCGACATGTCTGCACAGTTATTGCCATTTTTATTTTTACTAGTACTGGGACTCCTCCTCTACCGGAGATTGATAAAGTGTATATAATTTATTTTTTTTTAATGATAGAACTGGATCCATTTTCATCTTTGAACTAAAACTAAAACAGCAAAAGAGGGAAAAATGCAAATAAAATGGCCAACTTGAAGCACTTGCAGAAAAGCTGATTGTAATATTTATTCATTATTTCTTTAACCCCTTTACCCCCAAGGGTGGTTTGCATGTTAATGACCGGGCCAATTTTTACAATTCTGACCACTGTCCCTTTATGAGGTTATAACTCTGGAACGCTTCAACGGATCTTGGCGAATCTGACACTGTTTTCTCATGACATATTGTACTTCATGATAGTGGTAAAATTTCTTTGATATAGCTTGCGTTTATTTGTGAAAAAAATGGAAATTTGGTGAAAATTTTGAAAATTTCGCAATTTTCCAACTTTGAATTTTTATGCCCTTAAATCACAGAGATATGTCACACAAAATACTTAATAGGTAACATTTCCCACATGTCTACTTTACATCAGCACAATTTAGGAAACACATTTTTTTTTGTTAGGGAGTTATAAGGGTTAAAAGTTGACCAGCAATTTCTCATTTTTACAACATCATTTTTTTTTAGGGACCACATCTCATTTAAAGTCATTTTGAGGGGTCTATATGATAGAAAATACCCAAGCGTGACACCATTCTAAAAACTGCACCCCTCAAGGTGCTCAAAACCACATTCAAGAAGTTTATTAACCCTTCAGGTGTTTCACAGGAATTTTTGGAATGTTTAAATAAAAATTAAGATGTAACTTTTTTTTACACAAAATTTATTCAGCTCCAATTTGTTTTATTTTACCAAGGGTAACAGGAGAAAATGGACCCCAAAAGTTGTTGTACAATTTGTCCTGAGTACGCCGATACCCCACATGTGGGGGTAAACCACTGTTTGGGCGCATGACAGAGCTCGGAAGCGAAGGAGCGCCATTTGACTTTTCAATGCAAAATTGACTGGAATTAAGATGGGACGCCATGTTGCGTTTGGAGAGCCCCTGATGTGCCTAAACATTGAAACCCCCCACAAGTAACACCATTTTGGAAAGTAGACCCCCTAAGGAACTTATCTAGATGTGTTTTGAGAGCTTTGAACTCCCAAGTGTTTCACTACAGTTTATAACGCAGAGCTGTGAAAATAAAAATTCTTTTTTTTTTCACAAAAATGATTTTTTAGCCCCCAGTTTTGTATTTTCACATAGGTAACAGGATAAATTGGACCCCAAAAGTTGTTGTCCAATTTGTCCTGAGTAGGCTGACACCCCATATGTTGGGGGGAACCACTGTTTGGGCGCATGGCAGAGCTCGGGAGGGAAGGAGCACCATTTGGAATGCAGACTTGGATGGATTGGTCTGCAGGCGTCACGTTGCATTTGCAGAGCCCCTGATGTACCCAAACAGTAGAAACCCCCCACAAGTGACACCATATTGGAAACTAGACCTCCAAAGGAACTTATCTAGATGTGTTTTGAGAGCTTTGAACCCCCAAGTGTTTCACTACAGTTTATAACGCAGAGCCGTGAAAATAAAAAATATTTTTTTCCACAAAAATGATTTTTTAGCCCCCAGTTTTGTATTTTCCCAAGGGTAACAGGAGAAATTGGACCCCAAAAGTTGTTGTACAATTGGTCCTGAGTATGCTGATACCCTATATGTGGGAGGAAACCACTGTTTGGGCGCATGGCAGAGCTCGGAAGGGAAGGAGCGCCATTTGGAATGCAGTCTTAGATGGATTGGTCTGCAGGCATCACGTTGCATTTGCAGAGCCCCTGATGTGCCCAAACAGAAGAAACCCCCCACAAGTGACCCCATATTGGAAAGTAGACCTCCCAAGGAACTTATCTAGATGTGTTGTGAGAACTTTGAACCCCCAAGTGTTTCGCTATAGTTTACAACGCAGAGCCGTGAAAATAAAAAAATCTTTTTTTCTCCCACAAAAATGATTTTTAGCCCCCCAAATTTATATTTTCCCAAGGGTAACAAGAGAACTTGGACCCCAAAAGTTGTTGTACAATTTGTCCCGAGTACGCTGATGCCCCATATGTTGGGGTAAACCCCTGTTTGGGTGCACGTGAAAGCTCGGAAGGGAAGGAGCACTGTTTTACTTTTTCAATGCAGAATTGGCTGGAATTGAGATCGGACGCCATGTCGCGTTTGGAGAGCCCCTGATGTGCCTAAACAGTGGAAACTCCTCAATTCTAACTGAAACCCTAATCCAAACACTCCCCTAACCCTAATCCCAACGGTAACCCTAACCACACCCCTAACTCTAATCCCAACCCTAATCCCAACCGTAAATGTAATCCAAACCCTAACCCTAACTTTAGCCCCAACCCTAACCCTAACTTTAGCCCCAAACCTAACCCTAACTTTAGCTCCAACCCTAGCCCCAACCCTAACCCTAGCCCTAACGCTAGCCCTAACCCTAACCCTAACCCTAGCCCTAACCCTAGCCTTAACTCTAGCCCTAACCCTAACCTTAACCCTAGCCCTAACCCTAGCCCTAACCCTAACCCTAGCCCTAACCCTAGCCCTAGCCCTAACCCTAGCCCTAACCCTAGCCCTAACCCTAACCCTAGCCCTAATCCTAGCCCTAACCCTAACCCTAATTGGAAAATGGAAATAAATACATTTTTTTAATTTTATTATTTTTCCGTAACTAAGGGGCTGTTGAAGGGGGGTTTGATTTACTTTTATAGTGTTTTTTATATCGGATTTTTATGATTGGCAGCTGTCACATACTAAAAGACGCTTTTTATAGCAAAAAAGTTTTTGCGTCTCCACATTTTGAGACCTATAATTTTTCCATATTTTGGTCCACAGAGTCATGTGAGGTCTTGTGTTTTGCAGGACGAGTTGACGTTTTTATTGGTAACATTTTCGGACACGTGACAGTTTTTAATCGCTTTTTATTCCGATTTTTGTGAGACAGAATGACAAAAAAACATCTATTCATGAATTTCTTTTTGGGAGGGCGTTTATACCATTCCACGTTTGGTAAAATTGATAAAGCAGTTTTATTCTTCGGGTCAGTACGATTACAGCGATGCCTCATTTATATCATTTTTTTTATGTTTTGGCGTTTTTATACGATAAAAACCATTTTATAGAATAAATAATTATTTTGGCATCGCTTTATTCTGAGGACTATAACTTTTTTATCTTTTCTTTGATGATGCTGTATGGTGGCTCATTATTTGCGGGACAAGATGACGTTTTCAGCGGTACCATGGTTATTTATATCTGTCTTTTTGATCGCGTGTTATTCCACTTTTTGTTCGGCGGTATGATAATAGAGCGTTGTTTTTTGCCTCGTTTTTTTTTTTTCCTTACGGTGTTCACTGAAGGGGTTAACTAGTGGGACAGTTTTATAGGTCGGGTCGTTACGGATGCAGTGATAATAAATATGTGTACTTTTACTGTTTTTTTTTTTTAATTTAGATAAAGAAATGTATTTATGGGAATAATATATATATTTTTTTTCTTTATTTAGGATTTTTTTTTTTTCTTTTTTACACATGTGGAAATTTTTTATTTTACATTTTTACTTTGTGCCAGGGGGGGACATCACAGATCGCTGATCTGACAGTTTTCACAGCACTCTGTCAGATCGGCGATCTGACTTACAGTGCTGCAGGCTTACCAGCGCTTGCTCTGAGCAGGCACTTGGTAAGCCACTCCCTGCAGGACCTGGATGCCGCCCCGCGGCCATTTTGGATCCAGGGACTGCAGGGAGAGGAGGTAAGAGATCCTCAGAGCAATGCGATCACATCGCGTTGCTCCGAGGGTCTCAGGGAAGCACGCAGGGAGCCCCCTCCCTGCGCGATGCTTCCCTGTACCGCCGGCACACCGCGATCATGTTTGATCGCGGTGTGCCGGGGGTTAATGTGCCGGGGGCGGTCCGTGACCGCTCCTGGCACATAGTCCCAGATGTCAGCTGCGATAGTCAGCTGACACCCGGCCGCGATCGGCCGCGCTCCCCCAGTGAGCGCGGCCGATCGAACTGGACGTACTATTCCGTCGGTGGTCATACGGGCCCACCCCACCTCGACGGGATAGTACATCCAATGTCAGAAAGGGGTTAAAGGCTTTTTGGGGCACTACATACATTTCTGCACTCTTTTTATATGACATGGGGTGACAAAGCCGTCCACTCCAGGTGGAGTATTTACATACTTTAGGTCACGTACTGACTAGCTTCAATGTCCTATTAGACCACAAAGCGTCACCTGACCAACCGCTTGTGCTGCGAATAGAGGAGGATCCTGACAGCGTGCATATTCAGCAATCCTTAATCCTTATACAGACTTCAAAAATATGTCATGCCCCAAAAACGCCCTTTAAAATTTGTCTTGACTAAATCAAGATAACTTTAAAAAATTAAAATGGGTAAATGTGTCCAAAAAAATAGTCTCCATACATGTAAAGGAAGAATAATGTGTTCTTACGTTCAGTGTTCTTGATCAGGGATCTTGAACCAGTTGCTCAGAAATTAGATGTGACTCCACACAGCGAGCTGACCACTACAGTTCTGAGTTACAACCACACACCAATTGCCTGTCATGGGTGTGTCAGAGGCTGCAGACAGTCACGCTGCATCTAGCTGCAGAAGATCTCAGCGGTTGGCTTTGCAGACTCCTTCCTAGTCCTTCTGACTTTAGGACCCATTGGCAACCTCTCCCAGCTCTAGTTGACATACTTGTAACGGGGTATTTATAACTCCCAGCTTTCCATTCCAAGGCCTGGAACTGGAGGTATGGGAACAACCAGTCCCACCCTGCTCTTGTGGCCATTCCTAAAACCCGGACTGAAAATCTGGGCCCATATCACCAACACATATCTCCCTCCCAGTACCTGTCCAACTACTACCTTGCAATTTGCAACACATAAAAACACACTACATCTTACACACACTCACTGAATTTTACACACACACTGCATGTTAAACCCAAACTTCAATTTGCTGCTGGGAATTGGGGTTGATATTTCTATTACCATTTCCCTGTTCAGGCTTGGAGCTATTGCAGTCGGCTGTCTTCCTCCTTGGTGTTGCTGGAGGACATCTGTGTTTCTCTGAGTTTACTCAAGCTAAGTGTTCGTGTATTCCATCTGTCTTTAGTGGTAGTGGGGATTGACTAGAGCATATCCCATCCTTCCCTATGCTGGGCTTATCGCCAGGCTCAGGCAGAGATTAGGTATCCTGCTCGGCGACAGGTGCAGAACCTATATAGCTACAATAGGGCAGACAGGGTGACATTAGATTTGCCTAGGGGTCTCCACTCCCCCCTTCCCTAGTGTTTGGTTCCCTTTCCCTTATCCCTTCGTGTTGCACTTAGCCTTTCCTACACTGTGCGTGACGTTGCCTATTGCAAACGTTTCCTAACTATGAAACATTGCGAAATGACATTAAATACATTTGAAACTGAAATAGTTATCCGCAAATTTAATATATGAATTTACTGCTTAAAAAATTCTCTCCTCCGAATGTGGCTCCCGCCCGCTTAAAATTGACCGTAAGTCGCAAAGATCAAAAGTTTGAAAAATACGTTCAACGGGTAAATGGAAGACAGAAAATTAAGAAAGAAGAGAGGAAAAAAAGCAACAGCAAGAAAGGAAAAAGAATGTATCAATGAGTGAGAGTCCAAAAATTGACAAAAGTTTTGCTAAGGAAATAGAACTGCGAGAAAAAAAGATAAAAGAAGTGGCCTCTTCTACAGAGACTGTAGACAATTGCTAATCACGTTTACATTATTTGTATCTTGTATAAAGGTATAAGTGTAAAAAAAAGAAAAATATTAGATAAAAAAGAAAATATAAAAACAATTAACTAAAATAGAAATTCCGCTGAAGCCAAAACAAATTGAAAATTCAAATAAATATTAGATAAAAATGAACGTTTTGGGTTTTCTGAAAAGCTGGTTGAACTCGCGTCCTTCTCGCCGCTGTTAATATTTTTCAGATGCTGCTGACCATGCTTAATGATTTTATTTTCAGAGCTGGAAATTCTACAACTGCCGAGCGTTCCAGGCAATTATCTGCAGAGACTTGAAATCCGATGTTCTGCTGACTACTGGGATTCCTCAGCTCTGCTCCTCCGCAGTCAATGTTACGATCTTATAATTTCTACAGGGAAACAAATCCTCGTGAACACGAGGTCGGAAGTCCATGAACTACCTTGTAGGCATGACATGAATTTAAAGAAATTGAATCTGCTTGGCTTTGCATTCCAGTGAGAGTATTACCTCCAGTGCTGCGCGCAATTTCTCCAATAAACGCTCAGAAATATCCTTGCCTTTCGGTAACCTCTCCAATTATTGGATGGACCATGCTGGTTTGTCATGACATGAAAAATGGGGTCTTTTTTGGAAAAGGTGATTGATCAATGTCCTATTACATGTTAATTCCCCGGCGGGTCACTAATAACTTCCAGATATTTACGGTACTCAGAAATTCAGTTGAAATTTTCAGCCACTTTAGATGTTAAATTGTAATTGTAAATGATACAAACTGTGGCCAATCTACCGCTCTGATTGTCTCAGAGGGTAGGTTATATAATATATAGTTTTTGTACCTGAAAGTTCTTAAAGGCAATTTGTCTGCCCTGCTTGACCAGAACACTGAATGTCTCACTGACACATTAATTAAAATTCTAAACACTTGGAAATACAGTAAAAGATAGAAGTTATAAAGGTGTCAATGGATTTAAATCTCAAAGACTTATATTTTGTGGTGTGGGTGTTGATCTTCCTCACAGGTTTCCTTTAATAGATCTTCTCAAACCCAACTTTTAGACTCTGCCAACAACAGTTACTCCAGTTACACCAGGTTTAGGCCATCTCAGGGCTGCCTCTTCATCATAGCTCTGTGTGCTCCTTCTACAGGTCACCTCTCGTAAGACCTCACCATCACTGGGCCATGGCCATTGTTCCCTTGACATTGAGTAGTGGCCAATTTGAAGAAGCTCCTTGCTGAAGAACATTGATGGATGTGGAGCGCCCGCAGACGCAGGGCCGCGGGGCACTCAGTACCGGGCCTCTCGGTCTCAGTTCTGGGGTTGTCACGGTGGCTAGATCCGGTCCGTGACCCTGCTAAGGGGCATCCAATGAAAGTTGTAAGTGGTGGTGCGTGGTGCAAGTCGCGATGAATAACGAGGACACAGGGTTGCAGTCTCTTTACCTCTTTACTGAAGGCTTCAAGGTCCTCAATCCAGAGTACGGTTAACAGGGCTGCAAGAGACCGGCCGGTCCGATGGCACCTCCAGAGTTCCCTTTGCAGGTGGAAATCTGTGCCTACCTTCTAGCGCCTGTGTGTTGTAGTACTTCCCTGCTGAGCACCACGGGATAGTCCTCACAACTGTTGTGTCTGTTTCTGATGTTATTTCCCACAACTTATGTCTGTTCTGATGTTCTTCTCCGTCCCCCAGATGATATGGATAGGACGCACCCGTATGACGGGAAGGCCTGGAGTTCTTCCGGGACCCTAGCGTCGCCCCTCTCCCACAGTTGCCCCCTATGTCTTCTTAGGTGATTTTGGTGAGACAGCCAACCTAAAATCAACTGTCCTGCCTCTGTTTGAAGTATTGCTTGGAGTCTAATACTTCCTCAGCGTTCTGGCCACCGGCCTCAATAGGATGTTGCCTCGATCTTACAGCACGACTCCTACTGGTGTTATCTCCTTTTTGCTTTGATCTCGTTTCTCACTCTCCACAATAAACCTCGCTTCTTGTCCTTTCTTGAGATACCGCCGCGATGTAGTGCAGGCGCGGTTCCTTAACGTTTTTTCCTGTTCGCTAGGCCTCTGTCAGGATCCCACCCCTGACAGGGACCCCCCTGAATCTTCCCCTGCAACACCCTCTGCCACAGGATGTTGCTTGGTTCCAACCCAGTCAGCTTCTCTCTAACTTCCTATCTAACCCCCAGTTTTACCAGATTATGAGGAGTGGCCTAATGCATAGTGCCCTTAGCTCCCCCTGGAGGCCAGACTATGAAGTGTATTGGTGTCTGTGATACCTGGTCAGGTGAACTCCTTCAGTGCCATCAGACGTACCATCACTCCCCTTAGCGGCGGAGCATCAGTACTGCAATGACCAGGACTCTGGGGCGCTGCAGATGATTAATGTAACACATTTTGTGCTCAGTTCTTGGGGGCAATAACTATATAATTCCCCATAATTATTGCTATTGCTTCTCTTCCTGTTTGCCACCCAGGTCTGGTGATTCCTCCTTCTTCTGCCCCTGAAGACCATGTTTTGTATTGGTACTGCTCTCCTGGTGACAAATCTTGGCTCTGTTCATGACCATGTTCTGCTCTGATAGCCTCACTGCCATCAATCTCAGTCTGTTCCAATCAATATTGGGATTATAGGGTTTCTCCTTTTTTGTTCTTCCATTTTCTGTTACTGCTTTGGAATAAACAGTGAAGATATGAACGCTGGTGAGTGCCGTCGTATTTGATCCACTGCTGATTTCGACAGTATTGCCACCTACAAAGAATGGAGAGATCTGTAATTGTTGTCGTAGGTACACTTCACCTGTGAGAGACAGAATCTAAAAATAAAACTGAAGCGATGGCCGGGGGACCACCACGGTGCAGGAAGACTACTGTACACAAGATGAGGTGCAAACAACAAAGGGTAGATTTATTGGGAGACAGGGAATGAAGGGAATGAGGAAGATGCAAACAGGGGTTAACAATAGCAAAAGACAATATAAATGAGTAATCTTGTCCGGAAAATAGCACGGTGCTCCAACAATCACGGACTCAGAAGTTATCTCACAAGCAACTTTAAACAATAAAACCAATAACGATGCTACTCTAGGTATAACCTCCCTGGCCTTTACTAAGCAGGCCCCACGGCTGCCGTGTACTGACTACTGAAGCCTACACTAGGCCCTAACAGGTGCACCATACAGGAACAGACTCACGGTGATGTTGGGGACTCAGGTCCAGTCCCAGGGGGGGGGCCCCCAGCAGTCTAATATGGTGGTGTGCACGGCTTTCTGTCAGCTCTGTGAAGTGTGGTCTTCTCCTTGATTCCGGATCCTAGGGATGCTCCTGGAAACTGCAAGTCCCTTTCTCAGTATCTTCGTGGCTTCACAGACTAGCACAGAACAGCCACCTTTGCTGCAACCCGGAAAAGTCTTGCAAATCTCAGAAGTAAACTCTGTCCCAGCCTGGGATCTTTCTTGTAGCAAACAACACGCAGTTCTCTCTCTCTAGAAGCTTCTGCTTCCACACGCAGTCCAGGCTCAACTCCTCCCCTAAAGCTAGGGCAGTTCATCTTCACAGCCTAAAGCAGAGGAAAAGCAGAACATTCCATCTCACACCAGACAAGGGGGTGCAGTCTCTCAAAGTGACAGCGTGTTCCTTACTGTCAATAACAGCACCACCCTCTTACAAAACCATAAAATCACATTGTATTATTTTTTCATAATCAATTTGCATTTATTGTATTTGATACACTAGAATAACAGAACTGAATATTTGGTACAAAAACCTTTGCAATTACAGAGGTCAGACATTTCATTTCGTTCTTGACTAAGTTTGCACACAGTGCAGCAGGGATTTTGGCCCCCTCCTCCATACAGTTCTTCTCCAGATCCTTCAGGTTTCGGGGCTGTCATGGGCAACATTGAGTTTCATCTCCCTCCAAAGATTTTCTATTGGATTCAGGTCTGGAGACCGGCTAGGCTGCTCCAGGATATTGAAATGCTTCGTCTTAGTTTTGCTGGCTGTGTGTTTCAGGTCATTGGAAGACCCAGCCACCACCCATCATCAATGCTCTTCTTCAAGAAAAACTAACAGGTCTGTGAGAGCCAGAATCCTTGCTGGTTGGTCGGTGATCAAATACTTATTTCATCTAATAAAATCCAAATTAATTATGTAAAAATCATACAATGTTATTTCTGGATTTTATTTTTAACATTCTGTCTCTCACAGTTGAAGTGTACCTACGATAACAATCACAGACCTCTCCATTCTTTGTAGGTGGGAAAACTTGCAAAATCAGCAGAGTATCAAATACTTAATATCCCCACTCTATGTGCTATTGACACTGAGCACCATTGAACTTCAAGCCAGCAGGTGGCCTGAAATGGAGCGGTCAATTTGGGATTTCTTGTGCTCTAAAAGTGAGCTTTTTCCAGTTTTCCTATTGGTCTATTGGAAGAAATCTCTATTAAAAAGGGAATATTTTCCAGTGGAATCTACCCCCACTTCAGTAGGTCTTGGATTGGACTTCTGTATAACCTGACCTAATCCAATAAGTGGCCTCAATGGTCCTGTCACTGGTTGACAAATCTGGTCCTGTAGGAGTCCTTAGCAGGGCAGTGCTGGATCGGGGAGGTTGGTGATCCCATTGGCAAGTATTACTTCTGGTAACTTTAATACATCAGTGAAGAACAGGGATTTCCACAGACTACGCACCAATGACTAGTCCTTCTAGACCTTCTAGACTCTCAGACGCAAGGACCTCAGCGCAACTTCTATGTTTGCTCCAGATTTTCTATCCACATATCTGGCTGTTAGCCGTAAGCAAACTGTGTAGTTACCTGCTGATTTCCAGGTTACAGGCATGGTAGTGCTTACAGTACTTTAGTCCAGGACTGCATCCGCATTTATATTTTTTTTAATATAATTTTGACCAAAAGGGTAAGATAGATCCAGCTCACCTACATGAAGAAGAACTGCCTTCCTAATTGTTCTGCCCATACTGGATGCCGCGGCTGCTTCCACTACGAGGCCGGTTATTGGGGAACTCACAGGGAGTGTATGGTGTATACACCTCAGGTTCCAGCTCATAGAATATAGTTATGGCCGAAAGTATTTGCACCCTTGAAATTGTTTCAGAATATGAAGTAATCTTGGCCACAATGTTTGTCGCTGGTGTTTTGGTTTCCACCGCTGTACTTAGTGGTCACAGACCGCTCCCGCCTCTTTAACCCCAAAATGCTGCGATCGAACACGCCGCGTGATGCGGGGTCCCGATCGCTGCCATGGAGACCCAATGTCGTCATGACGACACCCGGATCTCCAGAGCTGAGAAACTTCCTGTCAGTGTGATGATCAGGAAATCTCTCAGGTCAGTGTAAAATACATGCAGCGCTGACAGCTTCTATAGCATGCAGATGCGATCAGCGTGCACAAAATGAGTGTCCCATAGTGGGACAAAGTGAAAAACATAGAGTGACGTAAAAAAAATGTTTTAAATAATTGTAAAAATATTTTTTAAGAATAATAATAATAAAATCTAGATTTATTCTATAAATTAATATTTGAATGAAAAAAAAATCTAAACAATAAAAGTACACATATTTGGTGTCCCCGCGTCTGTAATGACTCAACCTATAAAACTGTCCCACTAGTTAACCCCTTTAGTGAACACCATAAAAAATGCAAAAACAACGCTTTATCTTCAAACCGCCAAACAGAAAGTGGAATAACACACGATCAAAAAGACAGATATAAATAACCATGGTACCGCTGAAAACGTCATCTTGTCCTGCAAAAAAGAAGCCTCCACACTGCTCCATTTTCAGAAAAATAAAAAAAAAGTTATAGTCCTCAGAATAAAGCGATGCAAAAATAATTATTTTTTATATAAAATATAGTTTTTATCGTATAAAAGCGCCAAACCATAAAAAATGATATAAATGAGGTATGCTGTAATCGTACTGACCCAAAGAATAAAACTGCTTTATCATCTTTACCAAACGCGGAACGGTATAAACGCCCCCAAATGAAATTCATGAATTGCTGGTTTTTGGTCATTCTGCCTCCCAAAAATCGGAATAAAAAGTGATCAAAAAATGTCAGGTGCCCGAAAATGGTACCAATAAAAACGTCAACTCGTCCCACAAAAAACAAAACTCACATGACTCTGTGGACCAAAATATGTAAAAAAAATTTTTTTAGTGTGTGACAGCTGCCAAACATAAAAAACCCACTATTAAAACCCTCTATAACTCCTCCCCCACACGTTCTGATATTTCCGGCACCGGAGATGTCAGTGTCCGTGTGTGTAATACTTGCAGCACACGTGTGGCATGCGTCTGCCGTATCAGTACCACAAGGACGGGGGCCAGGAAAGAAGCCTTACAGTAAGCGCTGTTCCCCGGTGCCAGGTGCTGAACATGGCTCTCATCATTCTCCCCTGCTTGTGTCAATCACCGGCAGAGCATGGGAGAATGATGAGTGCCGTGTTCAGCACCCGGCTCTGGGGAACAGCGCTTACTGTAACGCTTCTTCCCCAGCGCTGATGCATGTCACATGGTTGACATCCATGTGTGTTATGTGTATGCACATGTGCTGGATGTTTTGTGGCCCATGCTGACAGTAAAAAATGGACATGTCAGCGTGTTTTGCCCATGGACACATTGTCCATGGAAACACACTGACATACACAGAACCATTCACTTGAATAGGCAAATAGAACTCCGTTCCTCCCGAGTCTCTCCGCATGGCTGCCCAATGGTATAAAATTCTGTGACACACCCATGGTGTCAATATGATCACTGCACCCCTGGATGAATTCATAGATAGGTGCAATTTGAAAATAGGGTCACATATGGGGGGTCTGCTGTTTTGGCACCTCATGGGCTCTCCCAGTGGGTCATGGCGCCTGCAAACCATAACAGTAAAATCTGGCACTCCTTCCCTTCTGAGCTCTGCCATGGCCCAAACAGTGGTTCCCGCCCACATATGGGGTATCAGTGTACAAATTGCCCACTAACTCTTGGGGTCCAATATTTTCTGTTACCCTTAGACAAATATAAAATTGGGGGAGAAAAGATCATTTTTGTGGAAAAAATATGATTTTTTTTATTTTTATGGCTCTATGTTATAAACTTCTGTGAAGCACTTGGGGGTTCAAAGTGCTCACCACACATCTAGATAAGCTCCTTGTGGGGTCTAGTTTCCAAAATGGTTTCATTTGTTGGGGGTTTCCACTGTTTAGGCACATCAGGGGCTCTACAAACGCGACATGGCGTCCGATCTCAATTCGAGACAATTTTGCGTTGAAAAAGTCAAATGGCGCTCCTTCCCTTCTGAGCTCTGCCATGCACCCAAACAGAGGTTCCCCCCAACATATGGGGTATCAGCATATTCAGGATAAATTGTACAATAACTTTTGGGGCCACTTTCACCTGTTACAGTTGGGAAAATAAAAAATATTGGATCTGAAATCATTTTTTTGTGAAAAAAAGTTAAATGTTCATTTTTTCAAAATATTCCAAAAATTCCTGTCAAGCAACAGAAGGGTTAATAAACTTCTTAAATGGGGTTTTGAGCACCTTGAGGGGTGCAGTTTTTAGAATGGTGTCACTTTTGGGTATTTTCTCTCATATAGACCCCTCAAAGTGACTTAAATTTCCTAACAAAAAAAATTTTGGTTCCAAAATTGTGCTGATGTAAAGTAGACATGTGCGAAATGTTACTTACTAAGTATTTTGTGTGACATATTTCTGTGATTTAAGGGCATAAAAATTCAAAGTTGGAAAATTGCAAATTTTCAAAATTGTTGCCAAATTTCCATTTTTTCACAAAGAAACGCAAGTCATATCAAATGTTACCACTTCCATGAAGTACAATATGTCACGAGAAAACAATGTCAGAATCATCAGGATCCATGGAAGCGTTCCAGAGTTATAACCTCATAAAGGGACAGTGGTCAGAATTGTAAAAATTGGCCCGGTCATTTACGTGCAAACCACCCTTGGGAGTAAAGGGGTTCAGGTGTTCTTCTGAAAAGCATGAGACTTCAGTTTTCTAGATATACAGAATTGACCTATTTTAAAATGCTCATTTATTTTTCAGTTATCATGATGAACCTCCAGGTATCTCTTTACCCTCTGCTGGCACCGGATCTGTTATCCAGTAGTTCTAATACTGTTGGTCGAGAATACTCAGATGCACCTAATGACCCTGTCTAATAAAACATCTGACAGTCGAGTTGTAGCATAGCTCAGCTTTGCAATGCTGAAGATCCAATTGATCCAATTGATAGCAATTGCATGTGCACATAATGACTCTGTGTCTAATTAACAAAAAACAGAGGAACCTATAACCCTGTCTAATAAAACATCCCAAAGACACTCTCACTACATCCTCATTGTCCTGACAGCCTAGTCGTGTTGTAGCTCAGCTCTGCCATGCAATGCTCAAGATCCCATTGGTAACAGCTGCATTTGCATCTAATGATCCTGCGTCTAATTAACAAAAAACAGATGAACCTATGACCCTGTCTAATAAAACATCTCCGATCACTCTCACTGAATCATCATTGCCCAGACAGCCGGGGTGTGGCACAGCTCAGTTCTTTGCTCTCCTCTGCTTTGCATGATCATACTCTGAAGATCCTAAAGAAGCACTAATGAAATGAAGAATTTGTGAATAGTAATAAATATTGGTCACATAGTCGGTCACAGTCACTACATTACAAACTGTTAATTGGTCAGCTCATCTATATAAATAGAAAAATTTGCATTTAGAGATGCCTGCAGCATTGAGGAGAAGCAGGGTGCTGCTGGAAAATGAAGTTTTAGTAGACAAGAATAGGACTGCCTTTTCTCTGCAAAGCTGAATGTACAGAGGGGCTAAAAGAGATGATAAAAGGAATAAAGACACAAGACAGAAACTTTATATTGAGCTTATACTGTAGATTACCAATAGTCATGGAGATACTGTGTAGTGTGATTGTGGGAGTCACCATTTTAGGAAATACATTAAAAAAAACTTACCAAAAGAAAAAAATCAAATTTAACCCATCGATGACATTGGTCCGGTTCGGTAACAAACAAGTAAATCTAAAACACTGATTAAAAACGAAAACTAACTGCTGGAAATGATTTAATATATCAGTGCTCCAAACTTTTTAGAAAATAAACAAAGATTAAATAAAAAAAGCATAACATTTCTAAAACAAAAATCTGTAGCGTGAATCCAGCAGATCTTGGATAGTTTTTTACTTGTAGTCAGCTTCCCAGAAGAACAAGGGATTGTGTTCACGGTGTCTGCATGAGCAGAAAAAAGGATAATGTGTAACTAACACAAGTGAGCAGTAGAGACAGTGCAGGCGCGGTGTAAGACTAGCTGCCCGGGATAGGCTGCAGGGAATAGGGATTTGTATCTTGTGCGGTAAATACGATTTTGTCAAGAAGCCCAGACTTGAAGGTATGAAAATAAGGAACTCAAATGGACATATATGATAAATTCAATACAGCTATGACTTGGATGCTATCTTGTTTGGTGAACGGCTCCAGTTGGTCCATGACCAGAGGCTGACTTTTCCAGCACGGGCTTGTTTGGACATGTGTGGGAGGCGATGGTCTGACGGCCAGTTGGGGAGAAGATAAGGGTCATTTGTCAACATTCTGAAAGTTCATAGGAAACCTCCACCGAAAAGGGAATTTACGATTTTGAGCCATGTGCCTGTATAAACATAAAACCTGCTTTCATGGGTACGTAGCTTTTGGAACAAGCTTGTGGCATCTGCTAAGCTGTTGCACATGTCCTTGTTGCTGCTGAGATACCATCATTGGGCATGGAGAATACGTGTATGATATCATATGTGTATGTATTCATAGATGTGACCAAAATGGAAGATAGAGTTAGCCAAGATTGGGCAACAATGCGACTCTTCGGTGACAAACTCTTCATGAAACTTTCTCAACCATTTATAGCTGTTTTCAATTTTTGTGCAAGTGATAGGCCCTTTTTAAAGAGATACCTACGTGGTACAAAGAGGACTCAGAAAACTGGCGATGTTAACAGCAGAGAAACAGGCAGTGCAAGACTGACTGGAGGCCATAGAAGCAGGATGACATAACAGGAACCGGAAACTTGGATAAAGTCAGAGATCAAAACAAAAGTCTGAAGGACACAGTTTTGGTTTAATGTTCATCTCCCTAGACCTTAAAAGGTCTAGAGAGATGATACCATGGAGGCATGCCGGGCCACTTGTAAGACCCGAAGTGGGGCACAGCAGAGAGCGGCTGCTATATGGGAAAAAGATGGAGCCCTGCCAAGCCGAGACACGTGAGTAACAGTCAGCCCTTAACCCCATTTTATTATAAAACCAGGGGTGACCCGTTTAACTTTTAGGTCAAGTCAATAGAAAAAACTGATCCTTTTGGACCAACTGTAAACCAAACAAGTCATATGATCCCCTCCCAACCTAATTCCCTCTCATTTCTTATTTGATGAATAATTATCTAAAATCAAGAAAGAGAAGGTAAAAAAATGACACCCGACCCCCAAACATCTTAATACCGTTTACATTTGCACGTGCACTTCTAAAGCCAAAAAAAGTTCAACCAAGGTTTCCATTCTCTTGAAATAATACAATTTTTTTTGCAAATTATTTTTTTAAGAAAAATAAAAAAAGTCAATATTCTCCCACAAAACCCCTACAAACCAATGAACATTCCCACCAGATATGTCAAGTAATGGCAATCTTACTTCTTCACTATGTACAATGAATTCAAGATTCGCCGAGATTGAGTTGACTTTTGGGTAAAGGGGTTCTCCGAGTTCAGCATTAATGAAGACAACAAACTAATTGAACCGAGAACTGTGAATTTTGCCTATTTTATTCATTCTTGAATCTGGGAGCCCAATGAATCATTGAGCCACTGAATTGGGTGACCATAAAGAGCCATTTTGGATGGAGCTTGTCTAAGTCCATCATGAAGACCTTACACTTGTAGGTTTCTTGTGGTATATTATCCTCAGTGACTCCTTGACACACCTCAGTTTTAGGAAACTCCACCAAAACTTCTCAGACATGTTTTTCTCCTCCACAAATGGAACACAATTGCTCTCACAGTTGAAAGAAAAAACTTCCCGATGTATCATACAGGGACCTATACATTTTCCGGATGTGTCATCGAGTCTTGGGCTCAGTCCAATTATTGGTTATTAGTAGTAGAATAAACAAGAAGGCTCGGAATAAGATGTAGTCATAATCACAGGAAGGAGGTCACTGCTTACGAATCATTCCAGGAGTGGAGACAGTGTTTCAGTCTTTTCCACATTTTAGAGATCCTTCACGTTTTCTAAAAGGTAAAGTGTCATCAGAAAATGACTTGTTTTTGTATTAAAGAATTTTCTTTTCTAATTATCAGTGATTTTTTTTCCATATCACAATCTTTGTTAAAAATAAAGATTTGAAATATTGCACAAAAAGTTTCACACTTACCACCAGGGCTTTTCTTGAAACTATATTTTACTGTTTTTCCAGAAACTACACATGTACATTAGCAGCTTGTATTGAAACATCTAATAAGCATGCGCTGATACAATCGAGATAACGGTGGAGAAGACCCCGGTGCACCTATCTAGGCTTGCAAATGAACGACTTTGATCATAAGGAAACTGTTAAAAACTTTTGCGTAAATGGAAAGAAAATACAAATGTAAAATACCTCTTGTGTTCAGCATGAAAATCGTAAGATTGCGATTTGTGTTTTTTACATAAGATCCTGAAAAAATCAGGAAACATTTCCAACATTTTTTTTTTAAATATGGTAGGTTTAAACAGTAGGTCATTTTCTGAAAATGCATTATCATTAACGAAATAAGTCAAAGTTTTATCTGTTTCCATTGTTCTAATGCACGTTTTATAATAGCTAATTGCTAGGATTTGCCCTAACTGTGTCCCTAAGACCTGTTTTACACGTCAGTGGCTCCGGTACGTGTCGTGACAGTTTTCTCATGTACCGGAGACACTGACTCAAGTAGACACATTAAAATCAATGTGTCTCTGCACATGTCAGCGTGTTTTCACGGACCGTGTGTCCGTTTGAAAAACATGGAGACATGTCGGTGTTCGTGGGAGCGCACGGATCACACGGACCCATTAAAGTCAATGGGTCCGTGTAAAACACGTACCGCACACGGATGCTGTCCGTGTGCCGTCTGTGTGCCGTGCAGGAGACAGCACTACAGTAAGCGCTGTCCCCCCAGCTTGTGGTGCTGAAGCCGCCATTCATTTCTTCTCTCCAGCAGCGTTCGCTGGAGAGAAGGAATGAAAAATCTTTGTTTTTTAATTTTTTTTGCCATAGGGGTGGAGCCGCATATTCATCACTGTAATGAGCGGTACCACGTGACCGCTCATACAGGACAAGCTGCGACACTGAGAGGAAGCATCGAGGGAGCTGGGTGAGTATTTTATTTCCAGCGGGCGGGCGCACAGGGGTTGGCAGGGGGTGGGAGGGGGTTGGTTACCGGGAACTTTATTTCAACTACAAAAAAATAAAAAACAATGATTTTTCATTCCTTCTCTCCAGCGAACACTGCTGGAGAGAAGAAATGAATGGCGACTTCAGCACCCAAAGCAGGGGACAGGGCTTACTGTAGCGCTGTCTCCTGCACGGTCCGTGTGGTACCCAGTCGGCACACGGGTGGCACACGGCTGCCGCACGTGTGCCGCACTGATGTGCCACATGAGCACACGGACACACGGACATGGATAACTCCGGTACCGATTTTTCCAGTACCGGAATTATCTGGACGTGTGAGACTGGCCTAATACCGACACATCCATGGCATAGATAAACATTATGTGCACCAACTCAAATACCAGCTCAATTATTGTGCTTTAACTTCTTGATTATGTTTTACACCGTAGACAAACGAATGTCAAGATCTCTGGAGAAGGACTTTTATCTTGAAATTGTTGATATTTTTCAACAATTTTAGTTTTCAAGTCCTCAGCCAGTTCTCTTCTCCTCTTTCTGCTTTCCATGCTTAGTGTGGCACACACTGAAACACAATGCAAAGATTGAGGCGACTTCTCCCTCTATATCTGGTTCATATTGCCCACACCTGTTACTTGCCACAGGTGAGATTGAATGAGCATCACATGCTTGAAGCAAAGTCGTTTACCCACTACTTTGGAAAGGTGCCAGCAATTTTATGTGACCCATTTTGGGGGTTTTGTGTGAAATTATGTCCAATTTGCATTTTTTCAATTTTTTTTGTGTTGTTCCAATATACACAACGGAAATAAACATGTGTAACTTCAATAATTTTTTAGAGAAATACTTCATTTTCTGGAACAATTTCAGGGGTGCAAACACTTTCGGCCATGACTATATTCTATGAACTGGAACCGGAGGTGTATATACCATACGCTCACTGTGAGTTCCTTAATAACCGGTATAGTAGTGGAAGCTGCCGCGGCCTCATCTGTCTCTTCTCAGTCAATTGCATAATTGTCCTGACGATTGGAGACAGCAGAGTTGCGTTCCCTGACAAACTGGTGTCAGTGGTGGGATTTGTGTGATCCTTTCTATGTCATCTGGGATAAAGTGGTAACAGCGGTGGGATATGTGCGACCCCCTGGCTGTTATCCTTGACAACTGGTGGCAGCGAAGAGGTCTGTGAGACCCCCTTGGCCGTAATCCTTGACAAACTGGTAACAGCTATGGGATCTGCGTGACCCCCCGGCTGTTATCGTTGACAACCAACAATTACAAAGAATGAAGAAGGTTGTGTAGTCTGTCCCCAATTGGTTGCAGGGATCACATGTTTGTTTACTTCCTGGTCCTTCTGTTCTCTCTATCCACCCATTGAACACAGAAATCTTACATAGGGTAGAGATGGGTGAACCCTTGGATGTCTGTGTTTGGTTGGTTCAGGCGGACTTTTTTAAAAACTCCTGTTAGGGGCGCAATCTTGACCCAAACTTGACCCCAGACCGGAACCCCATATAAGTCAATGGGGACCTGAATTCCAGAGCTGTAAATTGGCTATAAAATGGTTGTAGTAAGGGCTGCTATGGCACAGAGCAACAGACTGTTAGGGCAGTCTACAAAAGCTGCTACGGCACAGAGCAACAGGCTGTTAGGGCAGTTAGAGCACAGAACAACAGGCTGTTAGGGCAGTCTACACACCGCTGCTATGGCACAGAGCAACAGGCTGTTAGGGCAGTCTACACAACACTGCTATGGCACAGAACAACAGGCTGTTAGGGCAGTCTACATAACGCTGCTATGGCACAGAGCAACAGGCTGTTAGGGCAGTCTACACAACGCTGCTTGGTACAGAGCAACAGGCTGTTTGGGCAGTCTACACAATGCTGCTATGGCACAGAGCAACAGGCTGTTAGGGCAGTCTACACAACGCTGCTTGTTACAGAGCAACAGGCTGTTTGGGCAGTCTACACAACGCTGCTTGGTACAGAGCAACAGGCTGTTAGGGCAGTCTACATAACGCTGCTATGGCACAGAGCAACAGGCTGTTAGGGCAGTCTACACAACGCTGCTTGGTACAGAGCCACAGGCTGTTTGGGCAGTCTACACAAAACTGCTATGGCACAGAGCAACAGGCTGTTTGTCAGGACTCTGAACATTTTTATTACCTTTTGTGCATTACTGTCCTTTTCCAAGATGGTGTCTTTGGTCTCATGTGCACTGTGTCTTTCTGCTATAAAACTCAACCCCAGCCTTCCGTCTGTGCTAGAGTATTCTGCCTTGCATCCTGCTCCTGACTCTGGTGACTCCCTGGCTATATACCTGCTCCTGTGAACCTGTGTGGTTATCCTGCTACTCTGCTCTGAGTTGCTGCTGCATACACCAGTTTCCAGTAATCCTCCTTCATCTGCTGCTCGTGTTTACTTCCATCTGCATTTGCTGGACATGTAAGCTGTTGCTGCTCTGCAAAAACCTGAGACTTTTACCCAGGCCTCCCTGGTTGAGCTAAGAAATTATTTGAACTGGCTTATAAGCATATCTATCTGTGTTTGGACTAAGACAAGGACTTATTCGTGTCAAGTATCCTCAAGAATAACTGTGCTTCATAGACTTTCTGCTTGATTGCATTTTCCTCTGAAGTTTCCTATAGACTGTTAAGCTTCGTTAATATTTACACCAAGTGTTGTGGACTTGAGTTTCTCTCTGCGCCTGTTTGAATCACTGTGTGATAATATAGACTTTACCACTTATAACACTGTGTCCTGTAGTTGTCTTGTTCCACGCAAAGAGTCTCCTGAGTTATCCCCTATAATTATTACAGGATACTCTAGCCATGAAAGAGGAGACTGCTGGAACAATGACTGCAGAAAGCAGATTTGAGCAGGTGTTTTCCATAATTAGATCACTGCAGAAAGATGTGGAAGGTCTGCAAAAGAAGTTTGGAAGCTTTGAACACAATCAACAAGTGTTTGGACAAACTTTTCAGGACTTAAGCAACCACATGACAGCCCAGGAAAACAAACTTGCTGGCTTGGAGTTCCAGTATGGATGGGCTTTTCAGAACATAAGCACGCAAATAGCTGCACAAGTGACTTTACCCTCTGGGCAACCGCTACCAGCTAGCCCACCTAAGTTGCCCCCATTCAGCTTTAATGGTGATCGCGACAAATTTCGTGGCTTTGTGAATCAATATATGCTATATTTTGATGTGCATGCTGACCGTTTTCCTACTGATAGATCCAGATTGTTGTGTAATAATGCTACTGACCTCACGAGCGCTCGCCTGGGCGAATCCGATGATTGAGTCTCGTGACCCACGGTTAAATAACTTGGATGATTTCTTGGCCGCTATGGCATTAATGTTTGATGATCCTAATCACCGTGCAACCGCTGAATCTGCTTTATTGTCTTTACGCCAGGCTAAACGTTCTGTTATTGAGTATGCCACTGAATTCAGGAGATTAGCGATAGATACCAATTGGGACAGTTATGCACAATTGCCTATTTTTAAAAGGGGTCTTACTGAGCGTAGGCAGAAGTTTGCTGCATATAACCGTGTTTCTAATTTTTCCCTTCCTTCCAAAGAGCCTGCAGGTAAAACCTCTCGGGAGGTGGAGGAGGTGCCCATGAAATTGATTCCGTTCAGAGGCATGAGATTAATGAGCACCGGGAGCATCGCCTTCGTGAAAGTCTATGTTTCTACTGCGGCCAGTCTGACCACTTCTTGATCAACTGTCCCAAGTGTCCCAAGCGGCCTAACAAGGTTCTAGCAGCGGTAGGAGAATATGACAACTGTGGTGATGAATCTGACATCTCTGAATGTTGCCTGCCTTTAAACGCTGTATTCCATTCACTTTCTATGACTTCACCCCCCAAGGAGCTGAAGGAGAAGAACTCTCACTGTTCTCTCCCTATTAAGATCCTGTGTTCAGGAAAGTGGATTTCCAGTGCAGCTATGATTGACTCTGGTGCAGGTGGCAATTTCATGGATATCGCATTTGCCAAGGAACATGGTATTGAAATTCAGCAAAGAGCCTCTCCAATTACCATAGAAACAGTGGATGGGTCACCTTTAATCTCTGGGCCTGTGGATCAGGAGACCGTACCCCTTAAAATTTTGTTGGAGCCTAATCATCAGGAGCAACTTTCTTTCTTGCTAATTACTTCTCCTCATTTTCCTGTGATTTTAGGCATTCCTTGGTTGCGTTCTCAGAACCCAATTGTCAACTGGGAGACCAAGGAGATTATCTTTCCAACAAGGAGCAACTCAGCGTTTACAGAAGCTGTCCCTGAGTCCATGGCTACGGAACCACATGTACAGGTATTTACTTTACCTTCAGCATATAAGGAGTTCTCTGACATCTGTGACAAGAAGAATGCAGATCAGCTTCCTCCACACAGGCATTATGACTGTCCCATTGAGCTGCTTCCTGGGGCAGCTATTCCTTTTGGTAACGTATACCCTTTGGCGGCACCTGAGCTTCAAGCCTTAAAGGAGTATATTGATGAAAATCTGGCCAAAGGCTTCATACGTACTTCTTCCTCACCAGCAGGGGCACCTATATTTTTTGTAAAAAAGAAGGATGGGACCCTGAGACCCTGTGTTGACTATCAGGAACTTAATAAGGTAACCATACGAAACCGTTACGCTTTGCCTCTGATTCCCGAATTACTGGTAAGTGTCCGCCATGCTAAGGTGTTCTCTAAACTGGATCTTCGTGGGGCTTATAATTTGGTGCATATTCGTCCAGGGGATGAGCGGAAGACAGCATTCAGATGCTGGTATGGACATGTTGAATATCTTGTGATGCCCTTCGGGCTTTGTAATGCCCCTGCAACGTTTCAACACCTTGCTAATGACATTTTCAGAGATTTGTTGGACCAGTTTGTGGTGATCTATTTGGATGATATACTAATATTTTCTGACTCTCTACAGGAACATGAAGAACATGTCAAAACTGTTTTAAGACGTCTGAAAGAGAACCATCTGTATATTAAGCCGGAGAAATGGGAGTTCCATCGTTCTGAGATACAGTTCTTAGGTTATATCATCTCTCCCCAGGGGCTGAACATGGAATCTGGTAAGATTCAGGCTATCCTTGACTGGCTGGTACCCAAGAACGTTAAGGAGGTCCAACGTTTTATTGGTTTTGCAAATTTCTAAAGACGCTTCATTCGAAATTTTTCTGATATTGTCCGTCCCATTACTTCCTTGACAAAGAAGGAAAAGCCCTTTAAGTGGTCATCACAGGCTCAAGAAGCTTTTGATCGGCTTAAGATCTGTTTCACCTCAGCACCGCTGTTGATACAGAGAAACAGGCTGTTAGGGCAGTCTACATAACGCTGCTTGGTACAGAGCAACAGGCTGTTAGAGCAGTCTACACAACGCTGCTATGGCACAGAGCAACAAGCTGTTAGGGAAGTCTACCCAACACTCCTATGGCACAGAACAACAGGCTGTTAGGGTAGGCTACACAACGCTACTATGGCACAGAACAACAGGCTGTTAGGGCAGTCTACACAATGCTGCTATGGCACAGAGCAACAAGCTGTTAGGGAAGTCTACACAACACTGCTATGGCACAGAGCAACAGGCTGTTAGGGCAGTCTACACAACACTGCTATGGCACAGAGCAACAGGCTGTTAGGGCAGTCTACACAACACTACTATGGCACAGAAAAACAGGCTGTTAGGGCAGTCTACACAACACTACTATGGCACAGAGAAACAGGCTGTTAGGGCAGTCTACACAATGCTGCTATGGCACAGAGCAACAAGCTGTTAGGGCAGTCTACACAACACTACTATGGCACAGAGCAACAGGCTTCTCAGGTATGCAGCACAAGGCTTATTGGCACAGAGAACCACAGTGACAGCGCACAAGGAACAGAAAGGCCTTTATACAGGCAGGATCACATTGTGCGCTGGCCAATCACTGCCAGTATTTGGATCCTGAAGCTTGTAAGCCAACAGCCTAAAACCTTGTTGATTGGCTGCGCAGAAGACTTTCAACATGCTTTATTCGGCTGTCGAACCCGAAAATTATGACAGACATCAGGGAAAAGTCTGTTCGGGACTTGTGCACGAACACTGGTAGTTCGCCAGGAACCTGAACTTTACGCTCATCATCAATAGGTACCCATTAGCCTCTGTCATCCTCCGATACATTGTATGGTGTATACAGCACAGTGTTGAGCACAGAGCCTGCCATGGATCGAAATATTAGTAATAATAAATATTGTTTTGCTCTACACCCATAAAAGAGAAGCAAAAAGCCGCATCTTACAGGGAGGTGTTTAAATCAAAGCTCTTTTCCGGTTCACCTTCTCCAGAGGAAGGATCTGGCCTCCAGATGGTGTCTGAGGGCCACGTTTTGCTGTTTCTATCTCATCGATGGGGTTTGAGCCATTGACCTTGGGATATCTTGTAAAAACCGGACGCACTAATTGACATCACATTTGTCCTTTTCAGTCTTTTAAGACAAACCTGGTTTGAGTTTGCCGGGCTCCCAATATTGCTGTACACGGTTTAATAAGGCACAAGGGAATTAGCTCAAGTAGATTCCCAGTTACTAACTCTGATTAAGTCCAACATGTAGAACTGTAACTAATTTCACAGCCCTTCCATCATGGGCCACATAAAGAGCTGTGACAGATGTGTCCTCATAGGAGCCGCACTGAGCCGCGTAACAGAAAGAAATACACAAGTAAAGAACAATATCTACAATATTAATGATACATTGATGCTAACAATAGTAATGATTGATACAATTTAGCTAAAGCCAGTCATACACATTAGACGGCTGTCAGCCGAACAAAACCTCAGCCAATCAGTCAGCGAAAAGGTAACGGGCTACATCTCCGTTACAAAAGAGCGATCGTCAGGCTATGAGCTTTGTGTTCTCAGCAGAAGTGTATTTCTCCGCTTATCAACAGAGCAAAGCAATCAGCACTGCAAAATAAGCGGTTACCACTAGATGGAGCTTGTGAGTGTACTGAAGACAAATTTATTATTACATTCAGCAAGAAATGTACAGATTAATAGCTCCCTCTAGTGGTGGCTGCAGACAAATTCCTATCATGTATCTCTGTATACAGTGAGCTTCCCCTAGTGGTGACTGCAGACAGGATCTTATCATGTATCTCTGTATACAGGGAGCTCCCCCTAGTGGTGGCTGCAGACAGAATCTTATCATGTATCTCTGTATACAGGGAGCTCCCCCTAGTGGTGGCTGCAGACAGAATCTTATCATGTATCTCTGTATACAGGGAGCTTCCCCTAGTGGTGACTGCAGACAACTTCCTATCATGTATCTCTGTATACAGGGAGCTCCCCCTAGTGGTGACTGCAGACAGGATCTTATCATGTATCTCTGTATACAGGGAGCCCCCTAGTGGTGGCTACAGACAGGATCTTATCCTGTATCTCTGTATACAGGGAGCTCCCCCTAGTGGTGGCTGCAGACAGAATCTTATCATGTATCTCTGTATACAGGGAGCTCCCCCTAGTGGTGGCTACAGACAGGATCTTATCATGTATCTCTGTATACAGGGAGCTCTGTTGTGAACTCTGTTTTTGGGCTCCCTCTTGTGGTCACAAGTGGTACTGTGTGAGTGCTATCTTTGGGCTCCCTCTGGTGGCTCTTTTTGTCATTCTGCAGGTCTGTGGCTGGGATCAGCTGTCTCGTTATCTGCTGGTTGGTTTCCTATTTAGCTCACCTGGACTTTCAGTTGTTGCCTGCTGTCAATGTATTCAGTGCTATTTTGATCTCTCCTGACTACCTTCGTTATCAGTCTCTCCAAGAGAAGCTAAGTTTCTGTTTGTTCATTTTTTGACCATCAGTGTTCAATATATTTCTTGGTTTATTATCTGTCCTTGTCCAGCTTGCTAATATGTGATTTCTTCGCTTGCTGGTAGCTCTAGGGGGCTGAGTTTCTCCCCTCACACCGTTAGTTGGTGTGGGGGTTCTTGAATTCTCAGCGTGGATATTTTGTATAGGGTTTTCTACTGACCGCACAGTTTCCTATCTGTCTTCTGCTATCTAGTATTAGCGGGCCTCATTTGCTGAATCTGTTTCATTTCTACGTTTGTATTTTCCCCTTACCTCACCGTTATTATTTGTTGGGGGCTTTCTATATCTTTGGGGTTATTTCTCTGAGGCAAGTGAGGTCTTACTTTCTTTCTCTCTAGGGGTAGCTTGTTTCTCAGGCTGCATCGAGACGTCTAGGAATTCAGGCACATTCACCAGCTACCTTTAGTGTGTTCGGTTAGGATCAGGATTGCGGTCAGTCCAGTTACCACCTCCCTAGAGCTCGTTCTATGTTCAGTAACTTAGCTAGTCAGTTCTGTGATCCTCAGCCACTAAGGATCATAACAGAGCTCCCCCTAGTGGTGGCTGCAGACAGGATCTTATCATGTATCTCTGTATACAGGGAGCTCCCCCTAGTGGTGACTGCAGACAGGATCTTATCATGTATCTCTGTATACAGGGAGCTCCCTCTAGTGGTGGCTGCAGACAAATTCCTATCATGTATCTCTGTATACAGGGAGCTCCCCCTAGTCGTGGCTGCAGACAGGATCTTATGACGTATCTCTGTATACAGGGAGCTCCCCCTAGTGGTGGCTGCAGACAGGATCTTATCATGTATCTCTGTATACAGGGAGCTCCCCCTAGTGGTGGCTGCAGACAAGATCTTATCATGTATCTATGTATGCAGGGTGCTCCCCCTAGTGGTGGCTGCAGACAGGATCTTATCATG
Source organism: Ranitomeya variabilis (assembly GCF_051348905.1). NCBI lineage: Eukaryota > Metazoa > Chordata > Amphibia > Anura > Dendrobatidae > Ranitomeya > Ranitomeya variabilis. The sequence continues at coordinate 1,148,568,064 of NC_135232.1, forward strand.
TATCTCTGTATGCAGGGAGCTCCCCCTAGTGGTGACTGCAGACAGGATCTTATCATGTGTCTCTGTATACAGGGAGCTCCCCCTAGTGGTGGCTGCAGACAGGATCTTATCATGTATCTCTCTATACAGGGAGCTCCCCCTAGTGGTGGCTGCAGACAAGATCTTATCATGTATCTATGTATGCAGGGTGCTCCCCCTAGTGGTGGCTGCAGACAGGATCTTATCATGTATCTCTGTCTGCAGGGAGCTCCCCCTAGTGGTGACTGCAGACAGGATCGTATATGTCTGTATACAGGGAGCTCCCCCTAGTGGTGGCTGCAGACAGAATCTTATCATGTATCTCTGTATACAGGGCGCTCCCCCTAGTGGTGGTTACAGACAGGATCTTATCATGTATCTGTGTATACAGGAGCTCCCCCTAGTGGTGGCTGCAGACAGGATCTTATCATGTATCTCTGTATACAGGGAGCTCCCCCTAGAGGTGGCTGCAGACAGGATCTTATCATGTATCTCTGTATACAGGGAGCTCCCCCTAGTGGTGGCTGCAGACAGGATCTTATCATGTCTCTCTGTATACAGGGAGCTCCCCCTAGTGGTGGCTGCAGACAGGATCTTATCATGTATCTCTGTATACAGGGAGCTCCCCCTAGTGGTGACTGCAGACAGAAACTTATCATGTATCTCTCTATACAGGGAGCTCCCCCTAGTGGTGACTGCAGACAGGATCTTATCATGTATCTCTGTATACAGGGAGCTCCCCCTAGTGGTGGCTGCAGACAGGATCTTATCATGTATCTCTGTATACAGGGAGCTCCCCCTAGTGGTGGCTGCAGACAAGATCTTATCATGTATCTATGTATGCAGGGTGCTCCCCCTAGTGGTGGCTGCAGACAGGATCTTATCATGTATCTCTGTATGCAGGGAGCTCCCCCTAGTGGTGACTGCAGACAGGATCTTATCATGTGTCTCTGTATACAGGGAGCTCCCCCTAGTGGTGGCTGCAGACAGGATCTTATCATGTATCTCTCTATACAGGGAGCTCCCCCTAGTGGTGGCTGCAGACAAGATCTTATCATGTATCTATGTATGCAGGGTGCTCCCCCTAGTGGTGGCTGCAGACAGGATCTTATCATGTATCTCTGTCTGCAGGGAGCTCCCCCTAGTGGTGACTGCAGACAGGATCTTATATGTCTGTATACAGGGAGCTCCCCCTAGTGGTGGCTGCAGACAGAATCTTATCATGTATCTCTGTATACAGGGCGCTCCCCCTAGTGGTGGTTACAGACAGGATCTTATCATGTATCTGTGTATACAGGGAGCTCCCCCTAGTGGTGGCTGCAGACAGGATCTTATCATGTATCTCTGTATACAGGGAGCTCCCCCTAGAGGTGGCTGCAGACAGGATCTTATCATGTATCTCTGTATACAGGGAGCTCCCCCTAGTGGTGGCTGCAGACAGGATCTTATCATGTCTCTCTGTATACAGGGAGCTCCCCCTAGTGGTGGCTGCAGACAGGATCTTATCATGTATCTCTGTATACAGGGAGCTCCCCCTAGTGGTGACTGCAGACAGAAACTTATCATGTATCTCTCTATACAGGGAGCTCCCCCTAGTGGTGACTGCAGACAGGATCTTATCATGTATCTCTGTATACAGGGAGCTCCCCCTAGTGGTGACTGTAGACAGGATCTTATCATGTATCTCTGTATACAGGGAGCTCCCCCTAGTGGTGGCTGCAGACAGGATCTTATCATGTATCTCTGTATACAGGGCGCTCCCCCTAGTGGTGGTTACAGACAGGATCTTATCATGTATCTCTGTATACAGGGAGCTCCCCCTAGTGGAGGCTGCAGACAGGATCTTATCATGTATCTCTGTACACAGGGAGCTCCCCCTAGTGGTGACTGCAGACAGGATCTTATCATGCATCTCTGTATACAGGGAGCTCCCCCTAGTGGTGACTGCATACAGAAACCTATCATGTATCTCTGTATGCAGGGAGCTCCCCCCTAGTGGTGGTTGCAGACAGAAACTTATCATATATCTCTGTATACAGGGAGCTCCCCCTAGTGGTGGCTGCAGACAGGATCTTATCATGTATCTCTGTATACAGGGAGCTCCCCCTAGTGGTGACTGCAGACGGGATCTTCTCATGTATCTCTGTATACATGGAGCTCCCCGTAGTGGTGACTGCAGACATGAACTTATGATTTATCTCTGTATACAGGGAGCTCCCTCTAGTGGTGGCTGCAGACAGAAACCTATCATGTATCTCTCTATACAGGGAGCTCCCCCTAGTGGTGACAGCAGACAGAAAACTATGATGTATCTCTGTATACAGGGAGCTCCCCCTAGTGGTGGCTGCAGACAGGATCTTATCATGTATCTCTGTATACAGGGAGCTCCCCCTAGTGGTGGCTGCAGACAGGATCTTATCATATATCTCTGTATACAGGGAGCTCCCCCTAGTGGTGGCTGCAGACAGGCTCTTATCATGTATCTCTGTATAGTGAGCTCCCCCTAGTGGTGGCTGCAGACAGGATCTTATCATCTATCTCTGTATACAGGGAGCTCCCTCTAGTGGTGACTACAGACAGGATCTAATCATGTATCTCTGTATACAGGGAGCTCCCCGTAGTGGTGAATGCAGACAGGATCTTATCATGTATCTCTGTATACAAGGAGCACCCCCTAGTGGTGACTGCAGACAGGATCTTATCATGTATCTCTGTATACAAGGATCTCCCGCTAGTGGTGGCTGCAGACAGGATCTTATCATGTATCTCTGTATACAGGGATCTCCCCCTAGTGGAGGCTGCAGACAGGATCTTCTCATGTATCTCTGTATACAGGGAGCTCCCCCTAGTGGTGACTGCAGACAGGATCTTCTCATGTATCTCTGTATACAGGGAGCTCCCCCTAGTGGTGACTGCAGACAGGATCTTCTCATGTATCTCTGTATACAGGGAGCTCCCCCTAGTGGTGACTGCAGACAGGATCTTCTCATGTATCTCTGTATACAGGGAGCTCCCCCTAGTGGTGGCTGCAGACAGGATCTTATGTATCTCTGTATACAGGGAGCTCCCCCTAGTGGGGGCTGCAGATAGGATCTTATGTATCTCTGTATACAGGGAGCTCCCCCTAGTGGTGGCTGCAGATAGAATCTTATGTATCTCTGTATACAGAGAGCTTCCCCTAGTGGTGGCTGTAGATAGGATCTTATGTATCTCTGTATACAGGGAGCTCCCCCTAGTGGTGGCTGCAGACAGGATCTTATCATGTATCTCTGTATACAGGGAGCTCCCCCTAGTGGTGGCTACACATGGGATCTTAGCATGAGAGCAGTGATGAGATAAGGAATGAGGGACAATGAATGTTATCTGATGTGACAGTAGCAGCCAAACTCTGGATGAACAGAGAGGAGAGGTAGGGTCAAGTGTGTGCAGCCTGAAATAAAAGCCACAGCTAAAGCCAGGTGAGCAACTATAAAAGTATAAGTGTCTCCATATTGGATGACTGTAAGTTAATCCAAATATAACAATTATTTTTTGTTTTGTCAGATAGATAGTGTGGGTATGGTGGAAATTATGTAAATTCACGCTGGAAACCTGTATCTGATAAATAATGATTGAAGTCAGTGAGAAGCAGCATTGTCCTGCTGACACCATGTGGATGTATCACACACCCCCTACCTGCATACTGTTTCCCCTCATTGTCAGTGCCATTTTTTTAATAGGATATTGCTTTGTCAGGACTCAGCAAAGATTTCAAGGAGATTACTTGTCTCCGAATTCGCAGTTCTCAGTTTGATCGATCACCTACAGTACAGGATGTCCTGGAAAAACAAGTCCAATCCATGGATGCCTCACCTCATCAATTGCAGGACTTCTGCTAACATCTTGGTGCCAGATACAGCAGGACCCCTGCAATGTTGTTATGGCATCCAGGCCTTTCTGGGTCTTATATGGGGCCCTATACAATATTTTTATGGGTGATTGGTAGCTGATATTTGCTTTAATAAAACTATTGCTATTATTTATAATATGATTAGTGTTTGTAAAGATAAAGTTCCTAAAAGTGGTAGATAACAAGCAATATGTATTATTGAATATGTATCTCACTGGAGTAGGGATTGGCTCTCCGCCATGGTCAGAGTATTTAGGCACGTTTTTGCCATGGTGAAGGTCAGTCGGGAACTGATTTTCATGTATGATTTGGTCCCATTGGTCATCATTTGTGATGAGGATCCCTGGCTGGACGCCATTCTCTTTTATAACAATCACCACTCCTCATATTTTTTTTCCATCCGTTCTCATTCAAGAGTAACTTGTTCTCCAGCCGAGAAAAGGTTCTGACTTTTCCATAGAAATTGTCAAATACCTGACTTTCCCTCGATGATGTCATTGGTTTAGAGTCAAGTTCCTAATGAAAAATTCCACAAGGCGTGTTCATATTTCACTGGGCTACACCGGGCTCCGTGACATTGTGAGGCTTACTGATTTTTCAGTTGGCGCCATTAGATCTAGGTCTCCTAGCCGGTAGCGAGTGAACCATGGTGGGATGACCATATTTATGACAGGAAAGGAAGCTGTGTTTAGAAACCCTGGGCGTCTCTCAAGGCCATCAATCTTGGTAATTAGCTTCTGTCCACAAACTGGCCTGGGGTTAAGTGAAATGGAGAAATGTGCCTTCAACTGTCTCTCCAACACCAAAAGAGCAGCACGAGGGAAGAAGGCAAAGCTAAATATTTGCCTTACGAGCTGACGAATAGATGGGTGATTTATAGACTTTCAATTAGTTTATATTTGCATCATCTCCCGGCCGTTAATTCACTCGGTGACAGAGGTCTGCAGCGCCCCATGTAATAGAAATCTGGTACTCATTGAGATCTGTGGAGTTAGGCCCAAGCAGATTCTAGCACACATCACAATAAGACCATGCAATCGAAACCCCCAAGCTAAGGTACAACCAACCTATTGGAACGGCAGTCGAACACCTTGGGCCAAAGTGCCCAGCGAGTCCTGAAGCGTCACACACCTGGTTTCCTATACATCAGAGGTGTCAAACTGCATTCCTCGAGGGCCGCCAACCGGTCATGTTTTCAGGATTTCCTTGTATTGCACAGGTGATAATTTAATCACCTGCACAGAATGATTCCAGCACCTTGTGGAATGCTAAGGAAATCCTGAAAACATGACCTGTTGGCGGCACTCGAGGAATGCAGTTTGACACCTCTGCTATACATCAATTTTCAGATTTTTTTTCTATTTTTGGATTTTTTTTTTTACCAGAAATGTAACCTATTGATGACAATGTTTGATATCTAATGACTGCTTTAGAGAGACTAGTTGCATTTCTGAATTATATAATTTTGAGGTACATAAAATGTATTAATTAATTTTTATTAATGTATGTTTAAAGTATTCCATTCATTCTCTTGTAATGTTTTATGGGGAAAAGCCGTTTTCTGCTTCGTAATCCCAAGATCCATAACTTTTGCTTATTTTATATATATATATATTTATTTTTTTCTATCGATGTAGCCTTTGTGTTGGTATCACATAAAATCCAAATAAAATACATCTAAGTTTGTTGGTGTAATGTGGAAAAGTTCACAGGGTGTGAATACTTCTTCAAGGCACTGAGTGTAATTTATTGATTATTATTTGTTAATATATTTTTTGATGGATAGATGGAAAAAAAAGGAAGAAATCAGATATATTTTCTTTTTTTAAACGCAACGTTCAAGATTAATGATTGGTCAAATTTCTTCTAACGGGAGTGGCGATTGTTGGCTTATAAAATGTTTTATATCTTTCCAAGTATCATAACTTGTCAGCTTATACAGACGGGCAACCTGCGAGGCCATGCCTCCGACGAAGCTCAAAATCAGATGACGGTAGACCTTCCGTACTGACCGCAGAATCTGAGGGTTTAAACTATTTGCAATCATATTAGTTAAAATTAATCTCATCTAAATTGTGTCGATGACCTAAATATCTGCTATGAATCCCAATTTTCATCCGCCAGTGTCTGCTTATCTCATAAATTATGTTTAAGAATCTCAAAAATGCATTAATCACATACATTGTCCTTTTTGGCTCCCATTATTGTTTCTAATATTGTCGGTATTTCTTAATAAAATATTTATTTTTAATTTTGGACTTTTTTGTTCGGTTGGTTCTTTTTCTTACTGTTTTGTTTATTTCCGATTGCCCGTGATTTATTTCACATGGTCCTTTGCTGGTGGTTGCTGCACTGATTCAGTTACCTCTATGACACAATTGCATTAATTTTATTTATTTTTGCTTCCACCAGCTTCTTCTTTTGGTGTCTTTTTAGGAGTGAGCGAGCCTGCTCGGTGATACTTGGATATAACTCGAGTATCTGGTGTTCGGATGTACTCGGTATTTGACGAGCATTGACTGGTGCTTGGATTTGAAGCTTGAATCCTGCCGCGCATGTTTGTTACACAGACAATACGCATGCGGGGAGTAGCCGCCAGTCACTGTAATGCCATAGCCATCTTGGTAGTGGCATTACTGGGACAGTTCTGATTGGTGGGAGAGCAGGTATCCAGGCCTGTGTTTGTAAAGTTTAACTAATCAGAGTTCTCTAGTGTTGATACTGGTGCTGATTCTGAACCAGCATACTAACAGTCCTTCCAAGGGATAATCCAGAGCTGTGCTGTTTGTATCAGATATATTTTGTATTTAGCCTAGGGACAGTTAGAGGAGCAGGGAGAATGGCAGAATACAGCCTCTGGGCAGGGCTTAGGGCTTTGCAGTCCATTGCTAAATATATAGCTGCTGCAGGTGACCACGTTCTTTTTTTGGGTTGTGAAAAAAATTACTATATTGTCATCCATAGAGGATTGCGTGCTTTGTTTTACATTTCTGTGGTAATTAATGCTTAAAAAAAAAAAGTTCAAAACATTTTCTGGATTAAATTTGTTATCCATAGAGTATTACGTACTTTTGTTTTACATTTCGATAGTATATAACACTCCAAAAAAAGTTCACATTTTTTTCTGGAGTCAATTTGTTATCCATAGAGTATTACAGTGAAGAGCAAAAAGGATAACAATGTTTTGACCTTTTGACTTTCAGGCTCCATGTCTCACCATCCACTGCTGTTTTGATCAATTGTTTTATAGACAATCATCTTGGATATCTCATGCACTAATTTGACTTGCAGCTATTTAGCACATGATTATTTATACAGATACTTGTCATGTCACTGCATTGTTAGGGTACCGTCTCACAGTGGCACTTTGGTCGCTACGACGGCACTATCCGTGACGCTCCAGCGTCGCTCCAATATCGCTCCAGCGTCGTAGACAGCGGTCACACTTCGCAATGCACGACGCTGGAGCGATAATTTCATGACGTATTTGCGATGTAGAAGCCATTGGTTCCTGTGCGCACATCGTATACAACCTTTGTTACACGATGCGATCATGCCGCCACAGCGGGATACTTAACGACGAAAGAAAGTTTCAAACGATCTGCTACAACGTACGATTCTCAGCGGGGTCCCTGATCGCAGTAGCGTGTCAGACACAGCGATATCGTATGGATATCGCTGGAACGTCACGGATCGTGCCGTCGTAGCGACCAAAGTGCCACTGTGAGACAGTACCCTTACTGTAGAGAAAAAAAGAATTCAGCTCACCCTTACAGGTACTTTCATAGTCCATGAAAGAAATCCGAGCACGGAAGGGCGTTACTGCTTGACGCTGTGGACTAGTACGAGAAGACAACATTTTCCATCTCCGGAGATAATACCAAAAATGTTTATTTCACAATGATAAAAAAAGAAAGAGATAAGCTGCTGGACAGAGACCGGTATTTACTGGAGGAAAAATGCCGTTGTATCACTGAACACGTTTCGAACACATGTAGTGTTGTTAGTCCTCAGTATTAGCATTAGTTCCTGAGTATTAGAAATTACTCGGTCCTGAGCATTTTAGTGGTCGCTCATCCCTAATCTCTATACATATACCAACACTGGTACTACTGCCATATGGTGCAATATAGTGGTAGATGCTAATCCTGAAGAACATATTAGAGATTACAATACAGTTATATATAGTCACTTACAGCTTACGTTCTTTCCGATGGAGTCGTTCACTTTTACCGCCTTTTCAATCTGACCCAGACGAACACGTTGACTTCTCCAGCAAGGACTCGTCTGCAAAGTATTCAACAAAGACACAGTATGAAGTCCCACAGCTCCCCTCCTGTTATGGACCTGGTGGTTAGGAGCACCCGAAATGACCTGATGGTTAAAATGGAAAACCTGGGACAAGCTCTGAGGAAGTGGTAACTCTACTGACCGCAATCCCTAATCCTATCACACACACTAGAAATAGCCATGGAGCGTACCTAACTCTCCCTAGACGCCTCTTCACAGCCTAAGAGCTAACTACCCCTAAAGATAGAAATAGCAGCCTACCTTGCCTCAGAGAAATTCCCCAAAGTAAAGGTAGCCCCCCACAAATATTGACTGTGAGTTAAGAGGAAAGTAACAAACACAGGAATGAAACAGATTTTAGCAAAGGCCGAATCTTCTCTAGAAAGACAGAGGATAGGAAAGGGAACTATGCGGTCAGTATTAAAAACTACAAAAACCACGCAGAGAGTGCAAAAAGATCTCCACACCGACTCACGGTGTGGAGGTGCAGCTCTGCACCCCCAGAGCTTCCAGCTAGCAAGGAAATATCATAATAGCAAGCTGGACTGGAAACATAACATGTACTGAGAAATATATTCAAAAACCAATGAACAGCAAATGAACTAGCGAGGACTTAGCTTCTGCTGGAGTAGACAGGTCATCTGAGAAATCCAAGAGAGATCTGAACCAGTACTGAGACATTGACAGCTGGCATGGACTAACGACCTGGGCAGAGTTAAATAGGGAAGCTAGCAGCAGCAATAAACGAGGGCAGATGAGAAAGCCAAGCTCAAAGATCAGCAGTTCCACTCAAAGCCACCAGAGGGTGTCCAAGGACAGAACTCACCAAAGTACCATTCACGACCACAGGAGGGAGCCCGAGAACGGAATTCACAACACCCTCCACACTGTAAGATCTCCCCACAGCTTCCCTCTCCACAGTATGATAACCCCACAGCTCCCCTATGGAAATTATTATGGTTCCACAGGTCCCCTATACACAGTATAATGCCCTTCAAACTGTATGATGCCTCCACAGTGGTCCACACTCTGTATGATGGCCCCTTGGTAGCCCCTACACTGTATAATGGCCCCTTATTAGCCCCTACACTGTATAATGCCACCCCCCCAGTGTAAGATGACCCCACAGTAACCCCCCAAACCATATGAGGGTCCGCATCGTAGACTGTTCATATCATGATGGTCACCTTTGTAGCCCCCACTCTAACTGATGGATCTCTTGGTAACCTGTTGTGAATTTGGTTTTTGGGCTCCCCCGGTGGTCACTGGTGGTACTGGACTTGTGTGCTTCACTTTCTCTGTTCACCTGTTTCCATCAGGATATGGGAGTATCCTATTTAGCCTTGCTTCTCAGTTATTCTAGTGCCGGCCATCAATGTTACCAGAGCCTTTCTGTTGCATGTTCCTGCTTCTAGACTACTATCAGCTAAGTTGGACTCTTAGTCCTAAGTTTGTTTGCATTTTTGTTCCAGTTCACAGTTATGTTATGTTTCTGTAGCTGGAAGCTCTTGTGGGCCGAAATTACCACTCCGGTGTCATGAGTTGACACATGAGTCTTAAAGTAATTTCTGGATGGTATTTTAATAGGGTTTTCAGCTGACCGTGAAGTTCCCTATTGTATCTTCTTGCTATCTAGTAAGCGGACCTCGCTTTGCTGAACCTACCTTCATACTGCGTATGTCTTTTCCTCTCAACTCACCGTCAATATATGTGGGGGGCTTCTGTCTCCTTTTTGGGGGAATTTCCCTAGAGGTAAGCCAGGTCTGTTTTTTCCTCTATTAGGGTTAGTTCTCCGGCTGGCGCTGGGCGTCTAGGGATAAAACGTAGGTACGTCACCCGGCCACTGTTAGTTGTGTGGTAGGTTTAGCTCACGGTCAGCTCGAGATTCCATCACCCAAGAGCTAGTCTGTTATTTAAGTTCTCTGACGTTCCGTTGCCATTGGGAACCATGACAGTATGGCCGGCCAAGGGTTAAAACCGTTGGCAGAAGAAAGGAGAGAAAAAGAAGTCTGCAGATTTTTTTTTATTTTTTTTTTCCTCTGAGCTTGCTCTATAGTTGACTTAGTTGCATTTCTGCTCTAATTGCAGCCTTTGTCTCTCTCTCTCCTTCTAATCCTTGAATGGCTCTGATCTCACCTGATTAAAATGGATCCTCAGAGTTTGGCTACAGGTTTGAATAATCTTGCTACGAAGGTTCAAAATTTACAGGATTTTGTTGTTCATGCTCCTATATCTGAACCTAGAATTCCTATACCAGAATTTTTCTCCGGGGATAGATCTCGTTTCCTGAATTTCAAAAATAATTGTAAATTATTTGTTTCCCTGAGATCTCGCTCCGCTGTAGATCCCGCACAGCAGGTTAGGATAGTAATTTCCTTGCTGCGGGGTGACCCTCAAGACTGGGCATTTGCATTGGCACCCAGGGATCCTGCGTTGCTCAATGTGGATGCGTTTTTTCTGGCTTTGGGGTTGCTTTATGAGGAACCTAACTTAGAGATTCAGGCTGAAAAAGCCTTGATGGCCCTATCTCAAGGGCAAGATGAAGCTGAAATATACTGCCAAAAATTTCGTAAGTGGTCTGTGCTTACTCGGTGGAATGAGTGCGCCCTGGCGGCGAATTTCAGAGAGGGTCTCTCTGATGCCATTAAAGATGTTATGGTGGGGTTCCCTGCACCTACAGGTCTGAATGAGTCCATGACAATGGCTATTCAGATTGATCGGCGTTTGCGGGAGCGCAAACCTGTGCACCATTTGGCGGTGTCTTCTGAGAAGGCTCCAGAAAATATGCAATGTGATAGAATTCTGTCCAGAAGCGAACGGCAGAATTTTAGGCGAAAAAATGGGTTGTGCTTCTATTGTGGTGATTCAACTCATGTTATATCAGCATGCTCTAAACGTACAAAAAAGGTTGATAAGTCTATTTCAATTGGCACTTTACAGTCTAAGTTTATTCTGTCTGTGACCTTGATTTGTTCATTATCGTCAATTACCGCGGATGCCTATGTCGACTCTGGCGCTGCTTTGAGTCTTATGGATTGGTCCTTTGCCAGGCGCTGTGGATTTGATCTAGAGCCTCTGGAAGTTCCTATACCTCTGAAGGGTATTGACTCTACACCATTGGCTAGTAATAAACCACAATACTGGACACAAGTGACTATGCGTATGAATCCAGGCCATCAGGAGACGATTCGCTTCCTTGTGTTGTACAATCTACATGATGTTTTGGTGCTCGGATTGCCATGGTTACAATCTCATAACCCAGTTCTTGACTGGAAAGCAATGTCTGTGTTAAGCTGGGGATGTCAGGGGGCTCATGGGGACGTACCTTTGGTTTCCATTTCGTCATCTATTCCCTCTGAGATTCCGGAATTTTTATCTGATTATCGTGATGTTTTTGAGGAGCCTAAGCTTGGTTCACTACCTCCTCACAGAGATTGCGATTGTACCATAGATCTGATTCCGGGCAGTAAATTTCCAAAGGGTCGTTTATTTAATCTATCTGTACCTGAACATGCTGCTATGCGAGAATATATTAAGGAGTCCCTGGAAAAGGGACATATTCGTCCTTCTTCATCTCCCTTAGGAGCCGGTTTTTTCTTTGTATCTAAAAAAGATGGCTCTTTGAGGCCGTGTATTGATTATCGACTCTTGAATAAAATTACAGTCAGATATCAGTATCCTCTGCCACTGCTGACTGATTTGTTTGCTCGAATAAAAGGGGCTAAGTGGTTCTCTAAGATTGATCTCCGTGGGGCGTATAATTTGGTGCGAATTAAGCAGGGGGATGAGTGGAAAACCGCATTTAATACACCCGAGGGCCATTTTGAGTATTTAGTAATGCCTTTTGGTCTTTCAAATGCCCCTTCAGTCTTTCAGTCCTTTATGCATGACATTTTCCGGGAATATTTGGATAAATTCATGATCGTGTATCTGGATGATATTTTGATTTTTTCGGATGACTGGGATTCTCATGTCCAACAGGTCAGGAGGGTTTTTCAGGTTTTGCGGGCTAATTCCTTGTGTGTGAAGGGTTCTAAGTGTATTTTTGGGGTTCAAAAGATTTCTTTTTTGGGGTACATTTTTTCCCCCTCTTCCATTGAGATGGATCCTGTCAAGGTTCGGGCTATTTGTGATTGGACACAACCTTCTTCGCTTAAGAGCCTTCAGAAATTTTTGGGCTTTGCTAATTTTTATCATCGATTTATAACTGGTTTTTCTGATGTTGCTAAACCTTTGACTGATTTGACCAAAAAGGGTGCTGATGTTGCTGATTGGTCCCCTGCTGCTGTGGAGGCCTTTCGGGAGCTTAAGCGCCGCTTTTCTTCCGCCCCTGTGTTGCGTCAGCCTGATGTTACTCTTCCTTTTCAGGTTGAGGTCGATGCTTCCGAGATCGGAGCTGGGGCGGTCTTGTCGCAGAAAAGTTCCGATTGCTCCGTGATGAGACCTTGTGCGTTCTTTTCTCGAAAATTTTCGCCCGCCGAGTGAAATTATGATATTGGTAATCGGGAGCTTTTGGCTATGAAGTGGGCTTTTGAGGAGTGGCGTCATTGGCTTGAGGGGGCTAGACATCAGGTGGTGGTATTGACCGATCACAAGAATTTGATTTATCTTGAGTCTGCCAGGCGCCTGAATCCTAGACAGGCGCGCTGATCGTTGTTTTTCTCTCGGTTTAATTTTGTGGTCTCATACTTACCAGGTTCTAAAAATGTGAAGGCGGATGCCCTTTCTAGGAGTTTTGAGCCTGATTTCCCTGGTGATTCTGAACCTACAGGTATCCTTAAGGATGGGGTGATATTATCTGCTGTTTCCCCAGACCTGCGACGGGCTTTGCAGGAGTTTCAGGCGGATAGACCTGATCGTTGCCCGCCTGGTAGACTGTTTGTTCCTGATGATTGGACCAGTAGAGTCATCTCGGAGGTTCATTCTTCTGCGTTGGCAGGTCATCCCGGGATCTTTGGTACCAGGGATTTGGTGGCTAGGTCCTTCTGGTGGCCTTCTCTGTCTCGAGATGTACGAGTTTTTGTGCAGTCTTGTGATGTTTGTGCTCGGGCCAAACCTTGTTGTTCTCGGGCTAGCGGATTGTTGTTATCTTTGCCCATTCCAAAGAGGCCTTGGACTCACATCTCTATGGATTTTATTTCTGATCTCCCTGTTTCTCAGAAAATGTCTGTCATCTGGGTGGTGTGTGACCGTTTTTCAAAGATGGTTCATTTGGTGCCCTTGCCTAAGTTGCCGTCCTCTTCCGAGTTGGTTCCTCTGTTTTTTCAAAATGTGGTTCGCTTGCATGGTATTCCGGAGAATATCGTTTCTGACAGGGGGACCCAGTTCGTGTCTAGATTTTGGCAAGCGTTCTGTGCTAGGATGGGCATTGATTTGTCTTTTTCGTCTGCGTTCCATCCTCAGACTAATGGCCAGACTGAGCGAACTAATCAGACCTTGGAGACTTATTTGAGGTGTTTTGTGTCTGCGGATCAGGATGACTGGGTTGCCTTTTTGCCGTTGGCGGAGTTTGCCCTCAATAATCGGGCTAGTTCTGCCACTTTGGTTTCTCCTTTCTTTTGCAATTCGGGGTTTCATCCTCGCTTTTCTTCTGGTCAGGTGGAGTCTTCGGATTGTCCTGGAGTGGATACTGTGGTGGATAGGTTGCATCGGATTTGGGGACAGGTGGTGGACAATTTGGAGTTGTCCCAGGAGAAGACTCGGCATTTTGCTAACCGCCGTCGTCGTGTTGGTCCTCGTCTTCGTGTTGGGGACTTGGTGTGGTTGTCTTCTCGTTTTGTCCCTATGAGGGTTTCTTCTCCTAAGTTTAAGCCTCGGTTCATCGGCCCGTATAAGATTTTGGAGATTCTTAACCCTGTGTCCTTTCGATTGGACCTCCCGGCATCTTTTTCTATCCATAATGTCTTCCATCGGTCATTATTGCGCAGGTATGAGGTACCGGTTGTGCCTTCCGTTGAGCCTCCCGCTCCGGTGTTGGTTGAGGGTGAATTGGAGTACGTTGTGGAGAAGATCTTGGACTCCCGTGTTTCCAGACGGAAACTTCAGTATCTGGTCAAGTGGAAGGGCTACGGTCAGGAGGATAATTCTTGGGTGACAGCCTCTGATGTTCATGCCTCTGATTTGGTCCGTGCCTTTCATAGGGCTCATCCTGATCGCCCTGGTGGTTCTTGTGAGGGTTCGGTGCCCCCTCCTTGAGGGGGGGGTACTGTTGTGAATTTGGTTTTTGGGCTCCCCCGGTGGTCACTGGTGGTACTGGACTTGTGTGCTTCACTTTCTCTGTTCACCTGTTTCCATCAGGATATGGGAGTATCCTATTTAGCCTTGCTTCTCAGTTATTCTAGTGCCGGCCATCAATGTTACCAGAGCCTTTCTGTTGCATGTTCCTGCTTCTAGACTACTATCAGCTAAGTTGGACTCTTAGTCCTAAGTTTGTTTGCATTTTTGTTCCAGTTCACAGTTATGTTATGTTTCTGTAGCTGGAAGCTCTTGTGGGCCGAAATTACCACTCCGGTGTCATGAGTTGACACATGAGTCTTAAAGTAATTTCTGGATGGTATTTTAATAGGGTTTTCAGCTGACCGTGAAGTTCCCTATTGTATCTTCTTGCTATCTAGTAAGCGGACCTCGCTTTGCTGAACCTACCTTCATACTGCGTATGTCTTTTCCTCTCAACTCACCGTCAATATATGTGGGGGGCTTCTGTCTCCTTTTTGGGGGAATTTCCCTAGAGGTAAGCCAGGTCTGTTTTTTCCTCTATTAGGGTTAGTTAGTTCTCCGGCTGGCGCTGGGCGTCTAGGGATAAAACGTAGGTACGTCACCCGGCCACTGTTAGTTGTGTGGTAGGTTTAGCTCACGGTCAGCTCGAGATTCCATCACCCAAGAGCTAGTCTGTTATTTAAGTTCTCTGACGTTCCCTTGCCATTGGGAACCATGACAGTAACCCTTACTCTGTATGAGTTTGTTTGTGATAAAAGTCTGCAGTCACTTTATGGGACTGCAGACTTCTGAATTCTACCAATTCCTGTGCTTTGAGCACCTCTAGTGTATATGTAGCTGAAAGTATGCATAACGCATACTGGCTGTCAGATGAACGCCTTCTCTCGTTGATGCAGAGGAAAAATCTGGCAGCTTAATAATTCATTAATTGGCTGGAGGGAAGGATACCAGACACAAGACACCATCTGTAGGTAAAGCCCTTATATACTAGGCCCACCGATTAGCATTAACACTTGTTATATATATTATCTTGCGGTTAGCATTTTATTTTAGGAGACTGCCACTATTGGCATTTATAATGTTGTACTTCTACATCGACTCCTATACTACATAATGAAGGGCTTTTATTACTAACTAGCTGTACTACCCGGCTTCGCCCGGGGTAATAACTGCTGTTAGCAAAATAGAATGTGTTAACAAAAATTTATTCTGCACAAAAAAACCACAAAACAAATAGATAGAAATGTAATTATTAAAAGGCAAAAACTAAGTTAATAGAAGCATTTTACAACATATATTTCAACACCAGAGATATTCCACACAGATTTAACTAAATTGGCCAAGTAATGTGAAGTAATCTTCTACTACTTATTCGAGAGCCTTTTGATATTTGACATTCTTAGTTTTTCCTTCAGGTGCAAAGACAAACAGATTTTTGGCTGTTCCAACTCTTGAACAGGCCACATAAAGTTGACCATGAGAAAAGCATGGAGATTGTAAATCTAAGCTAGCTGAAGAGCCCGGTGTTGCCTGGGCATAGTAAATATCTGTGGTTAGTTATAGCACCTCACTTCTCTCATTTTCCCATCACGCCTCTCATTTTCCCCATCACATCTTTCATTTTCCCCCTCACATCTCATTTTTTCCCTCACACCTCTCATTTTCCCCCTGACTCCTCTCATTCCCCCCTAACACTTGTCATTTCGACCTCACATCTGTCATTTTCCGATCACTCCACTATTTTCCCTCACTCCTCTCATTTTGCACTCACACCTTTTCATTTTCACCTCACACCTCTCATTTTCACCTCAGTATATACATGTTTGTCATCTCCCTTATATATAGTATACACCTGTATGTCATCTCCTGTATATAGTATATACCTGTATGTCATCTCCCCTGTATATAGTATATACCTGCTGTGTGTCATCTCCCCTGTATATAGTATATACCTGTATGTCATCTCCTCCTATATATAGAGTATATACCTGTATGTAATCTCCTCCTGTATATAGTATATACCTGTGTGTCATCTCACCTATATATAGTATATATCTGTGTGTCATCTCCTCCTGTATATAGTATATACCTGTATGTCATCTCCTCCTATACATAGCATATACCTGTATGTCATCTCCTCCTGTATATACTATATACCTGTAGGTAATCTGCTCCTGTATATAGTATATACCTGTGTGTCATCTCCTTCTGTATATAGTATATACCTGTATGTCATCTCCTGCTGTATGTAGTATGTACCTGTATGTCATCTCCTCCTCTATATAGTATATACCTGTGTGTCATCTCTCCTGTATATAGTATATATCTGTGTGTCATCTCCTCCTGCATATAGTATATACCTGTGTGTCATCTCCCCTGTAAATAGTATATACCTGTGTGTCATCTCCTCCTGTATATAGTGTATATCTGTATGTCATCTCCTCCTGTATTAGACCTCGTTCACATGTTATTTGGTCAGTATTTTTACCTCAGTATTTGTAAGCTAAATTGGCAGCCTGATAAATCCCCAGCCAACAGTAAGCCCACCCCCTGGCAGTATATATTAGCTCACATATACACATAATAGACTGGTCATGTGACTGACAGCTGCCGGATTCCTATATGGTACATTTGTTGCTCTTGTAGTTTGTCAGCTTATTAATCAGATTTTTATTTTTGAAGGATAATACCAGACTTGTGTGTGTTTTAGGGCGAGTTTCGTGTGTCAAGTTGTGTGTGTTGAGTTGCGTGTGGCGACATGCATGTAGCGACTTTTGTGAGATGAGTTTTGTGTGGCGACCTGCGTGTAGCAACTTTTTGTGTGTCGAGTTGCATGTGACAGGTTAGTGTAGCAAGTTGGGTGCAGCAAGTTTTGCGCATGGCGAGTTTTGCGCGTGGCGAGTTTTATGTGTGGTGCCTTTTGAGTATGTGCAAGTTTTGTGTGAGGCAACTTTTGCATGTGTTGCAACTTTTGTGCATGTGGCAATTTTTCCGCGTGTGCAAGTTTTGCGTGTGGCGAGTTTTCCATGAGGTGAGTTTTGCACGTGTGGCGAGTTTTGCATGTGGAGAGTTTTGCGCGTGGCGAGTTTTGAGCGGCGACTTTTGTGTTTCGACTTTTATGTGGCGAGGTTGGTGTATGTGTGGTGAAATGTGCGCTGAGGGTGGTATATGTGTTCGAGCACGTGGTAGTGTGTGGCGCATTTTGTGTGTGTGTTCATATCCCCGTGGTGGTGTGGTGATTATCCCATGTCGGGGCCCCACCTTAGCAACTGTACAGTATATACTCTTTGGCGCCATCGCTCTCACTCTTTAAGTCCCCCTTGTTCACATCTGGCAGCTGTTAATTTGCCTCCAACACTTTTCCTTTCATTTTTTCCCCATTATGTAGATAGGGGCAAAATTGTTTGGTGAATTGGAAAGCGCGGGGTTAAAATTTCACCTCACAACATAGCCTACGACGCTCTCGGGGTCCAGACTTGTGACTGTGCAAAATTTTGTGGCTGTAGCTGCGACGGTTCAGATGCCAATCCCGGACATACACACATACATACATACATACATACACACATTCAGCTTTATACAGTTAGGTCCATATATATTTGGACAGAGACAACATTTTTCTAATTTTGGTTATAGACATTACCACAATGAATTTTAAACAAAACAATTCAGATGCAGTTGAAGTTCAGACTTTCAGCTTTCATTTGAGGGTATCCACATTAAAATTGGATGAAAGGTTTAGGAGTTTCAGCTCCTTAACATGTGCCACCCTGTTTTTAAAGGGACCAAAAGTAATTGGGCAATTGACTCCAAGGCTATTTCATGGACAGGTGTGGGCAATCCCTTCGTTATGTAATTCTCAATTAAGCAGATAAAAGGCCTGGAGTTGATTTGAGGTGTGGTGCTTGCATTTGGAAGGTATTGCTGAGAAGTAAACATGCGGTCAAAGGAGCTCTCCATGCAGGTGAAACAAGCCATCCTTAAGCTGCGAAAACAGAAAAAACCCATCCGAGAAATTGCTACAATATTAGGAGTGGCAAAATCTACAGTTTGGTACATCCTGAGAAAGAAAGAAAGCACTGGTGAACTCATCAATGCAAAAAGACGTGGGCGCCCATGGAAGACAACAGTGGTGGAGGATAGAAGAATAATCTCCATGGTGAAGAGAAACCCCTTCACAACAGCCAATCAAGCGAACAACACTCTCCAGGAGGTCGGCGTATCAATATCCAAATCTACCATAAAGAGAAGACTGCATGAAAGTAACTACAGAGGGTTCACTGCACGGTGCAAGCCACTCATAAGTGTCAAGAATAAAAAGGCTAGACTGGACTATGCTAAAAAACATCTAAAAAAGCCAGCACAGTTCTGGAAGAACATTCTTTGGACAGATGAAACCAAGATCAACCTCTACCAGAATGATGGAAAGAGAAAAGTATGGCGAAGGTGTGGTACAGCTCATGATCCAAAGCATACCACATCATCTGTAAAACACTGCAGAGGCAGTGTGATGGCTTGGGCATGCATGGCTGCCAGTGGCACTGGGTCACTAGTGTTTATTGATGATGTGACACAGGACAGAAGCAGCCGAATGAATTCTGAGGTCTTCAGAGCCGCCATACTGTGTGCTCAGATCCAGCCAAATGCAGCAAAACTGATTGGTCATCGTTTCATACTACAGATGGACAATGACCCAAAACATAAAGCCAAAGCAACCCAGGAGTTTACTAAAGCAAAGAAGTGGAATATTCTTGAATGGCCAAGTGAGTCACCTAATCTCAACCCAATTGAGCAGCATTTCACTTGTTAAAGACTAAACTTCAGACAGAAAGGCCCCCAAACAAACAGCAACTGAAAACCACAGCAGTGAAGGCCTGGCAGAGCATCAAAAAGGAGGAAACACAGCGTCTGGTGATGTCCATGAGTTCAAGACTTCAGGCAGTCATTGCCAACAAAGGGTTTTCAACCAAGTACTAAAAATGAACATTTTATTTAAAATTATTGAATCTGTCCAATTACTTTTGGTCCCTTTGAAAACAGGGTGGCACATGTTAAGGAGCTGAAACTCCTAAACCCTTCATCCAATTTTAATGTGGATACCCTCAAATGAAAGCTGAAAGTCTGAACTTCAACTGCATCGGAATTGTTTTGTTTAAAATTCATTGTGGTAATGTCTAGAACCAAAATTAGAAAAATGTTGTCTCTGTCCAAATATATATGGACCTAACTGTATATTAGATATGCTTTTGGTGTTTTGATCTGTCGTATAGAGCTGCAATATAATTTATATACATATAGGCGAACAATTCATTGTCTGTTCGCCTTATAATTTATTGGTACATTCAATTCCTGTATTTTTACTAAGAAGTAATTTTTGATTGCTGTTCATACGTGTATTTACATATATTTCTGGTGTCTGGTTTTTCACCCTCCTTATGGAGGTTTTTTAGCCTTGTTCATTGACTAGATCTTTTTAAATTAGTTGTTTTGAAATAAAATATATACCTTTTTATTATATTAATTTCGCCTACGTCACTTATTATCCATAGGCAATTGCACCTAAATGGATATTGTTGATTAGCTGAATAATTCAGAAGTCTGAAGCCACATAGAGTCACATAAAGTGACTGCAGACTTTCATCACAAACTGGGATAATCTCTTTAATAACGTTGCCTCAATCCAAGGGCGGACATATTATCGGGACAGCCTGTGCAGCCACCTCAAAGCAGGTGGAATTGTGCATTTTGATGCAAAGGGTCCATATATTGTCTGTGATGGTGTGATATGCTATGTGGGTATCATTTTTGTGTATATTTATATTTTACTTATTTTCATTGTGTTCTCTTGTAGGATGAGTTGTTATTTGCCATCTGATATTCTCCCCACAGTTCTGTATTGTTATCTCTCCACAGAGTCAGTGAATAATGTTGTTTGCTAATATGCTAATGACATGTTGACCTAGCTTGTTGAAACAATGAGCCCCTGCGACCCACCCCCCCTAACCTGTGAATGAGGAGAGAGACTTGTAAATATCAGGGAGGTGAGACAGAGATCAGATCCTGTGTGTTCCACATGTCAGAGAGAGAAAGAAGGGAATATGGACTGTTATCCTCTGTGCTGGATTGTTGGACTTTTATTCTGTAACTGAACTGCATTCGTGTTCTGGAATATTTTATCCTTTGTGTGGTGGATCGTATATGGACCTTTCGTACTTTTGCCTAAATAAAGGTCTTGGGATTGTTCACTTTTCGCTGGCTCTGTTGATTGTGTGGTACCGGAGAAGGAACCCGTGACATTATCTAACTCTTTCGCACAGTACTATATATATAGTGCCCGAGAGGACATTAGCACTACAACACTATATAATGATAATTTTCATACTTTCCAACTGTGGAAATGATGTGGAGACATGTGATGCTCTATTGTGGCACCCCAGGAGTTCGGGGAGTTCGGGGAAGGTAGTGCTATGCCTGGAGACAAGAGGGATCCTTTTGGCAGGTAATCTCACACACAACACCTTTTGAATCCAGGCCAGGAGGGGGAGCTCAACACCCAGTTTTAGGGCAGCTTCCCTGATTAAGGATCCTGGTCTGGAGGAGGAGTCAGATGGTTGGTCCAGAGAGACCAGAGAGTTCAGTTCAGTCTGGAGCAGACAGGAGAGGAGCAGAGGAGAGATTGATAGCTCAATAAGGCCATGATTAGGCCCCTAAGAGCCAGAGCACAGAAACCAGGCCCCGGGAGCCCAAGGTTGTGGATAACTGTAAGGTCCACAGCAGAGCCGGAGGGCATAGGGCTATAAGTATATTGCCCATACCATACCTGATACAAAGCAGCAGATAGTGTTAGGGCTGGCGGAACACACCAAGTATATTTACATATAATTATTGGTGCATTCGCAGCCCGGGGTCCACCATGCAGGAGACGAACCTGCTGCTAGCAAATGGCGGCACAATATGGCGGTATAAAGGAACTCTGTTACTTCACAGAGTCGCACAGAAGGGAAAACGCTGTGCCCTGTTAGTGTCACAGGTGAACACAGCTGCCTAACAGAGCAAAAGCAATCAGTGGTCAGGGAGTAGCAAGCACACAAACACCTCCTCTCCAGTGGAGCCGGAATTCGAATGGCTTTACGCCAGCCCTGAATTCACTATACGAAACTCCTCACCGGAGATGTCGGTATTCTAGTGGCTTATTTCAGCCGGACACTGACCACAAGCAGACAAGACCACTGAGTAGCTAAAGCTCATAACATAAGCTGATACTAGCGCATGGCCATGCGGCCATGCAAACCTTTTATAGCTGCAGCAACTTCAGGACCTTCCTAGAGGACCAATGGGAGCTGCCACAGTACCTGAGCAACTTCAGGACCTTCCTAGAGGACCAATGAGAGCTGCTGCAGTACCTGAGCATGTGACCCCTGACCTCCAATGAGAGGTCTTACCTTGGGCATGCTAAGAAGGGGAAAGGCAGGACTTAGTCTCAGAGACATCTGCTCGCTGCTGACCAGTACTGGCTACAATGGCTGAGCCTGGAAAGGCAGCAGTAACCATCCGCACAGTATCAGGTTGAGACCGACGTCTCCACAGAGCAGGCTCCACTGCGGCTGGAGAAGAATGGGAGACTGCAGCATAGATGTTCGAGACTCCCCCTGTGCAGAGGTGGGAACTTAAACCCTAACAGATAGAGCCTGGAGTCACCGTGTCAGCGACCCCCCAGAGTACAGCTCAAGCTGCCTGCTGTGCAGGTTCTGTCCCAGGACAGGGGAGAGAGTGTTTTGCCAGCAAACCACAGGTAGCAAGGTACTAGAAATCCAGCACAAAGAGGAAGGCTCCCAACCTGACCTGCCAAGGGGACTTCTTGTTTCTGGGCTGCCTGGACTCCTTCTGTACCTGTTGCCGGGACCCTGGACTGAGGCATACTACAACTCGAGTAAACCAGATAAAGACTGCAACCCTGTGTCTTCTAATATTTACTGGCGTCCAATGAAAGATGTAGGTGGTGGTGCGTGGTGCAAGTCGCGATGAATAACGAGGACACAGGGTTGCAGTCTCTTTACCTCTTTACTGAAGGCTTCAGGGTCCTCAATCCAGAGTACAGTTAACAGGGCTGCAAGAGACCGGCCGGTCCGATGGCACCTCCAGAGTTCCCTTTGCAGGTGGAAATCTGTGCCTACCTTCTAGCGCCTGTGTGTTGTAGTACTTCCCTGCTGAGCACCACGGGATAGTCCTCACAACTGTTGTGTCTGCTTCTGATGTTATTTCCCACAACTTATGTCTGTCCTGATGTTCTTCTCCGTCCCCCAGATGATATGGATAGGACGCACCCGTATGACGGGTAGGCCTGGAGTTCTTCCGGGACCCTAGCGTCGCCCTTCTCCTACAGTTGCCCCCTATGTCTTCTTAGGTGATTTTGGTGAGACAGCCAACCTAAAATCAACTGTCCTGCCTCTGTTTGAAGTATTGCTTGGAGTCTAATACTTCCTCGGCGTTCTGGCCACCGGCTACGCGCCTCAGTAGGATGTTGACACGATCTTACAGCACGACTCCTACTGGTGTTATCTCCTTTTTGCTTTGATCTTGTTTCTCACTCTCCACAATAAACCTCGCTTCTTGTCCTTTCTTGAGATACCGCCGCGATGTAGTGTGTTATGATCCCAATGGCAGAGGATCTTTGATATTCCGGCAAGATAGCAAAAATATAAATACTGCTCTAGGGAGGTGGAAACTGGGCTAACCGCATACCTGATCCTGACACAAACATCTAAAAGTAGCTGGTGAACGTGCCTACGTTGGTTCTAGACGTCTCGAGCCAGCCGGGGAACTGACTACCCCTAGAGGGAAAAAATAAGACCTCGCTTGCCTCCAGAGAAATTGAACCCCAAAGATATAGAAAGCCCCCAACAAATAATAACGGTGAGGCAAGAGGAAAACACAAACGTAGAGATGAACTAGATTCAGCAAAGTGAGGCCCAATAGTCTAGATAGCAGAAAATAGATAGTGGACTATGCGGTTAGCAGAAAACCCTACAAAACATCCACGCTGAACATTCAAGAACCCCCACATCGACTGATGGTGTGGAGGGAGAATATCAGCCCCCTAGAGCTTCCAGCGAGTCAAAAAATCAAATGTAAAGCAAGCTGGACAAAAACACTGAATAATGCAAACGATCCAAATTGTACAAAACAGACTTAGCTTTTCTTGCATGAGGCAGACTGAAAGGAATCCGGAGGAGACCCAAATAGGTCTGGATACAACGATGCCAGGCAAGAGACTGAGTCCAGAGGAGACTCAAATAGGAAACACCCGCTGCTTAACGACACAGCTGGAGCTCAGGCCTGCAACAAGACATACCTAACACAATACCATTAGTGACCACCAGAGGGAGCCCAGAAACACAGTTCACAACAGTACCCCCCCCTTGAGGAGGGGTCACCGAACCCTCACCAAGACCCCCAGGGCGATCAGGATGAGCAGCGTGAAAGGCATGAACCAAATCAGCCGCATGAACATCAGAGGCGACAACCCAGGAATTATCCTCCTGACCATAGCCTTTCCACTTAACTAAATACTGGAGTTTCCGTCTAGAGATACGAGAATCCAGAATCTTCTCCACCACGTACTCCAACTCGCCCTCAACCAAAACCGGGGCAGGAGGCTCAACAGCAGGAAACATAGGCACCACGTACCGCCGCAACAAGGACCTATGGAACACATTATGAATAGCAAAAGACGCTGGAAGGTCCAAGCGAAAAGACAGCGGGTTAAGGATTTCCAAAATCTTATAAGGACCGATAAAGCGAGGCTTGAACTTAGGAGAGGAGACTTTCAAAGGAACATGCCGAGAAGACAACCAAACCAAATCCCCAATACGAAGTCGGGGACCCACACCGCGGCGGCGGTTGGCAAAACGCTGGGCCTTGTCTTGTGACAATTTCAAATTGTCCACCACATGGTTCCAAATCCGCTGCAACCCATCCACCACAGAATCAACCCCAGGACAGTCAGAAGGTTCAACCTGACCCGAGGAGAAACGAGGATGAAAACCAGAGTTGCAGAAAAAGGGCGAAACCAAGGTGGCAGAAGTAGCCCGATTATTAAGGGCAAACTCGGCCAGTGGCAAAAAGGTAACCCAGTCGTCCTGATCAGCAGAAACAAAACATCTCAAATAAGTCTCTAACGTCTGATTAGTTCGCTCGGTCTGGCCATTAGTCTGAGGATGAAAAGCCGACAAAAAAGACAAATCAATACCCATCTTAGCACAAAAGGATCGCCAGAATCTGGACACAAACTGGGATCCTCTGTCAGATACAATATTCTCAGGGATGCCATGCAAACGAACCACATTCTGAAAGAACAAAGGAACCAAATCAGAGGAGGAAGGCAACTTAGGCAAGGGCACCAAATGGACCATTTTAGAAAAACGATCGCACACCACCCAGATGACAGACATCTTCCGAGACACCGGAAGATCCGAAATGAAATCCATGAAAATGTGTGTCCAAGGCCTCTTTGGGATAGGCAAGGGCAAAAGCAACCCGCTGGCACGAGAACAGCAAGGCTTAGCCCGAGCACAAATCCCACAGGACTGCACAAAAGAACGCACATCCCGCGACAAGGAAGGCCACCAAAAGGACCTGGCCACCAAATCTCTGGTACCGAAAATCCCAGGATGTCCCGCCAACACCGAAGAATGAACCTCAGAAATAACTCTGTTGGTCCATCCATCAGGGACAAACAATCTCTCTGGTGGACAACGATCAGGCCTATCAGCCTGAAATTTTTGCAGCCCTCGTCGCAAATCTGGGGAAATGGCAGACAAAATTACTCCCTCTCTGAGAATACCAGCCGGCTCAGAGACTCCCGGAGAATCCGGCACAAAACTCCTAGAAAGTGCATCAGCCTTCACGTTCTTCGAACCAGGCAGGTACGAGACCACAAAGTCAAAACGGGAGAAAAACAACGACCAACGGGCCTGTCTAGGATTCAGGCGCTTGGCAGACTCGAGGTAAATCAGATTTTTATGATCAGTCAAGACCACCACACGATGTCTAGCTCCCTCGAGCCAATGTCGCCACTCCTCAAATGCCCACTTCATGGCCAACAACTCCCGATTACCAACATCGTAGTTCCGCTCAGCAGGCGAAAATTTCCTTGAAAAGAAGGCGCATGGCTTCATCACGGAGCCATCAGAACTTTTTTGCGACAAAACAGCCCCTGCACCAATTTCAGAAGCATCAACTTCAACCTGGAAGGGAAGAGAGACATCCGGCTGGCACAAGACTGGCGCTGAAGTAAACCGACGCTTCAGCTCCCGAAAGGCCTCCACGGCCGCAGGAGACCAATTCGCAACATCAGAACCCTTCTTGGTCATATCCGTCAAAGGTTTAACCACGCTGGAGAAATTAGCGATAAAACGACGGTAAAAATTAGCAAACCCAAGAACTTCTGCAGGCTCTTAACAGACGTGGGCTGAGTCCAGTCATGAATGGCACGGACCTTAACTGGGTCCATCTCCACAGTAGAAGGGGAAAAAATAAAACCCAAAAAAGAAACCTTCTGTACCCCAAAGATACATTTTGAGCCCTTCACAAATAGAGCATTCTCCCGCAAAACCTGAAACACCATCCTGACCTGGTTCACATGGGACTCCCAATCATCAGAAAAAACCAAAATATCATCCAGATAAATAATCATAAATTTATCCAGATATTTCCGGAAGATGTCATGCATGAAGGACTGAAACACAGAAGGAGCATTAGATAATCCGAAAGGCATCACCAGGTACTCAAAATGACCCTCAGGCTTATTAAATGCCGTTTTCCATTCATCTCCCTGCTTTATGCGCACAAGGTTATACGCACCACGAAGATGTATCTTGGTGAACCAACTGGATCCCTTAATCCGAGCAAACAAATCAGACAACAATGGCAAAGGATACTGAAATTTAACAGTGATCTTATTCAGAAGACGATAATCAATACAAGGTCTCAGAGACCCGTCTTTCTTGCCCACAAAAAAGAATCCTGCACCAAGAGGGGACAAGGATGGGCGAATATGTCCCCTCTCCAAAGACTCCTTTATATAACTCCGCATCGCGGCGTGCTCTGGCACAGATAAATTAAAGAGTCGTCCCTTAGGAAACTTACTACCAGGAATCAAATCTATAGCACAATCACAGTCCCTATGAGGAGGAAGGGCACTGGACCTGGCCTCATTAAATACATCCTGAAAGTCTGACAAAAACTCAGGGATCCCAGAAGGAGTAGAAGAAGCAATAGACACCAATGGAGAATCGCCATGAATCCCCTGACACCCCCAACTAGACACAGTCATAGCTTTCCAATCTAAAACTGGATTATGGGCCTGTAACCATGGCAGACCCAAAACGACAACATCATGCATTTTATGCAGTACCAAAAAACGAATCACCTCCTGATGTACAGGAGTCATGCACATGGTCACCTGCGTCCAATACTGAGGTTTATTCTCTGCCAATGGCGTAGAATCAATTCCTCTAAGAGGAATAGGATTTTCCAAAGGCTCCAGGACAAAACCGCAGCGCTTGGCAAACGACAAATCCATCAGACTTAAAGCAGCACCAGAATCCACAAAAGCCATAACTGAGTAAGAAGATAATGAACAAATTAAAGTCACCGACAAAATAAACTTAGGCTGAAAAGTACCAATGGCGACAGGAGTAACTTTTTTCTCCGTTTAGAGCATGCTGAGATAACATGTGTTGAATCACCACAGTTGGATCACAACCCATTTTGACGTCTATGATTTTGTCGCTCGGCTCTGGTCAGAATTCTGTCACATTGCATAGAATCAGGTGACCGTTCAGACAGCACCGCCAAAGGATTATCAGATTTGCGCTCCCGCAAACGTCGATCAATTTGAATGGCTAGAGCCATTGAATCATTTAGACCTGTAGGGATAGGAAACCCCACCATCACATCTTTAATGGCTTCAGAAAGACCATTTCTGAAATTTGCGGCCAGTGCACACTCATTCCATTGAGTAAGCACGGACCATTTCCGAAATTTTTGGCAATATACCTCAGCTTTGTCCTGACCCTGAGAGATAACCAGCAACATTTTTTCAGCCTGATTTTCAAGATTAGGCTCCTCATAAAGCAAACCAAGTGCCAGAAAAAACGCATCAACATTCACCAATGCAGGATCTCCTGGCGCCAGAGAGAAGGCCCAATCCTGAGGGTCGCCGCGCAAGAAGGAAATAACAATCTTAACTTGCTGAGCGGAATCACCAGAGGAACGAGGTTTCAGAGACAGAAACAATTTACAATTATTCCTAAAATTCAGGAATTTAGATCTATCTCCAAAAAACGGCTCAGGAATAGGTATTTTTGGTTCAGACATAGGGCTATGGATAACAAAATCCTGAATGCTTTGCACCCTAGCAGCAAGCTGATCCACACTAGAAGTCAGAGTCTGGACATTCATATCTGCAGCAGAGTTTCAGCCACTCAGAGAAAAAAGGGGATGGAAGAAGCTAGGCAAACTGCAGCAAAAAAAACCAAAAAACTCAGAACTTCTTTTTAATCCCGCTTCTGCGATGCATTAAACATTTTCTTTGGGCCTGGCATTCTGTTATGATCCCAATGGCAGAGGATCTCTGATATTCCGGCAAGATAGCAAAAATATAAATACTGCTCTAGGGAGGTGGAAACTGGGCTAACCGCATACCTGATCCTGACACAAACAACTAAAAGTAGCCGGTGAACGTGCCTACGTTGGTTCTAGACGTCTCGAGCCAGCCGGAGAACTGACTACCCCTAGAGGGAAAAAATAAGACCTCGCTTGCCTCCAGAGAAATTGAACCCCAAAGATATAGAAAGCCCCCAACAAATAATAACGGTGAGGCAAGAGGAAAACACAAACGTAGAGATGAACTAGATTCAGCAAAGTGAGGCCCAATAGTCTAGATAGCAGAAAATAGATAGTGGACTATGCGGTTAGCAGAAAACCCTACAAAACATCCACGCTGAACATTCAAGAACCCCCACATCGACTGACGGTGTGGAGGGAGAATATCAGCCCCCTAGAGCTTCCAGCGAGTCAAAAAATCAAATGTAAAGCAAGCTGGACAAAAACACTGAATAATGCAAACGATCCAAATTGTACAAAACAGACTTAGCTTTTCTTGCATGAGGCAGACTGAAAGGAATCCGGAGGAGACCCAAATAGGTCTGGATACAACGATGCCAGGCAAGAGACTGAGTCCAGAGGAGACTCAAATAGGAAACACCCGCTGCTTAACGACACAGCTGGAGCTCAGGCCTGCAACAAGACATACCTAACACAATACCGTTAGTGACCACCAGAGTGAGCCCAGAAACACAGTTCACAACAGTAGTGCAGGCGCGGTTCCTTAACGTTTTTTCCTGTTCGCTAGGCCTCTGTCAGGATCCCACCCCTGACAGGGACCCCCCTGAATCTTCCCCTGCAACACCCTCTGCCACAGGATGTTGCTCGGTTCCAACCTAGTCAGCTTTCTGTCTAACTTTCTATCTAACCCCCAGTTTTACCAGGTTGTGAGGAGTGGCCTAATACATAGCGCCCTTAGCTCCCCCTGGAGGCCAGACTATGAAATGTATTGGTGTCTGTGATACCTGGTCAGGTGAACTCCTTCAGTGCCATCAGACATACCATCACTCCCCTTAGCAGCGGAGCATCAGTACTGCAACGACCAGGATTCTGGGGCGCTGCAGATGTGATGTGAAGCTCTATCATCACTGTGGATGTGATGTGGAGACATGTGATGCTCAATCACCACTGTGGATGTGATGTGGAGACATGTGAGGCTCTATCACCACTGCGGATGTGATGTGGGGACATGTGAAGCTCTGTCACCACTGTGGATGTGATGTGGGGACATGTCATGCTCTATCACCACTGTGGATGTGATGTGGGGACATGTCATGTTCTATCACCACTGTGGATGTGATGTGAGGACATGTGACGCTCTATGACCACTATGGATGTGATACGAGGACATGTGAAGCTCTATCACCACTGTGGATGTGATGTGGAGACATGTGAAGCTCTATCACTACTGTGAATGTGATGTGGAGACATGAAGCTCTATCACCACTGTGGATGTGATGTGGAGACATGTGACGGCACTAATGTGGCACCCCAGGAGTCCGGTTGCCATAGTGGCATTGCCTCCCTCAGAGGGAGTAATGTCATGCCTGGAAGCAAGGAGGGGTCCCCTTACCAGATGTCAGTAGGAGAGAAGTAGAGCAGAACCTGGGGAGTGGAGCTGTGATTAAACTCGCCCCAGAGCTGAGAGATAGGAACCGTATACAGAAGTCCATGGTTGCGTGGGTACTGAATTCCGTGCAGCTAAATCCAGAGGGCAGGGGACTGCTGGTCTCCTGGACCGATCTAATACCGGGTGGCATAGCAGCATACTAGAGCCTGGAGCCAACACAAAGGAGCGGCACCTGTGATAGGCTCGAGATGCCTGCCATGCGGTCAACGGTTAGTTTTTAAAAACAGAGAGAGACAGTTAGCAGCAGGAGGGTGAGCTGTTAGGCAGCAAGGAAAAAAAGAGGACAGCGCAGAAGAAAGGCCTCCGTACCTACCTGGCCAGGTGTATCCAAAAATTGCATCCAGGCTGCCCGGCTCTCCATTACAATTTGTTACCAGTACCCCGGTCTGCACTATCAACCATCAAGTAAAGAAAAAAAATACTACAGCCCTTGTGTGATTTAGTGATCTCTTGAACCCTGAGTCCTGCACCACCAGGTTCTCGAAGCCTAACATAAACGGGACCATTAGCCCTGGGGCTCCGCTCCACCTGTGGGGAGCTGTACCATCCCAGCTGCGTCACCATCAGCCCCAGCAGTCTCCTTTAGCAGCATCGGTCATCTGTTGCCAAACACCACAGGCGGCGTCACGTTAAATGCCATATACATATTCCCCATTTTACGGCACAGCCAGGGCCACGGAGTCAAGTCATGACCCCGCATATTCCTCAAAGAACTGTCCGACCCGGTTCCGAGTATCCCAGGGCCCTGGTGGCAGTGTCATTTTCACCACTGTGGATGTGATATGGGGACATGTGATGCTCTATCACCACTGTGGATGTGATGTGGGGACATGTGATGCTCTATCACCACTGTTGATGTGATGTTGGTGGATCGCCCCCCAAGGGCCGTGGGGTACTCGGTACCGGGTCAGATGTTCACTGGGGGTTGTCACGGTGGCTGACCCGGTCCGTGGCCCTGGAACGTTCGTGTAAAAGGGATAGGTCTTTAAAGGGATAAAGTTTATGTCACCTGTGGTATTCGGTCAGGGTGACCGACGCTGCTTTAAGGGTCCACTGGGCTGATGTTATGGCAGCTAGATGGTATACCTTCCCACAGGTGAAGTATGTACCCTGGGCTTCCCGATGTGTAGACGGTAGTATGGTGAGAGGTGCAGAGAAAAACGAGGACACAAGGTTGCAGTCTCTTTACCTTTACTGAAGACTTCAGCATCCACAGTCCAGAGCACCAGACCAAAGGGCAGACAGAGTCCGGCCAGTTTGGAGGCAAGTCCAGAGTCCCCTTGTCCAGGTGGAAATCAGTAGCCTTCCCTTGCGCTGCAGTGGTGTAGTCCCTTACAGCCTATTACTTCACATAAGGGTCTCACAGATGCGATGTTTTGCTCTCTCTGTCCCCCATATAGGATAGGACAAAAACCCGTATAACTGGTGACTTGAGCCTGTTTATAGGGTCTCTTAGATAACCCAGCTCTGTGGGTGTCACCGTGCCTCCTGGGTGTAGGTGCGGACAGGTAACCAGCAATTAGCTGTCCTGCCGGTCTCTGATGTAAGGCGTAGAGGTCCTTACTCCCTCGGTGTTCCAGCTACAGGGATTTTGCACCTCAGAAGGAGGCAGCCTGAACGGAGCTGGTCCCCTTCTGGTATCCTCTCCTTTGCTTTGACTTCCTTCACGCTCGCTGCAATACAATTCTGCCTTTCAATGTCTCTTTCTGGGAGTTGCAGCTCTGAGGGCATGCACAGCTCCGTAGACCCTCTGTCCTCCTCAGACTACTGTCTGGAACTAACTGAGCTGAGCTCAGCCAGCAACCAACTTCTGTCTGGAACTGACTGACTCTCCCTACAGACTACCAGTTATATATATATATATATATATATATATATATATATATATGGGGAGTGACCTAATAAATAGGAGCAGAAGCTCCCATTGGTGGCCTGGAGTGTGAATGTGTGCTGAATGTTTGTGATACCTGGATGCATTTATCCTTCCTTGCCTCCAAACGTAACACCACTCTCCCCGAGAGGAAAGCAATACCACTGCGATGACCAGGACCCTGGGGCGCCGCATTGGGACATGTGACGCTCTATCACCACTGTGGATGTAATGTGTGGACATGTGAGGCTCTTGTCACCACTGTGGATGTGATGTGAGAACATGTGATGGTCTATCATCACTGTGGATGTGGGGACATATTAAACTCTGTGACAACTGTAGATGTGATGTGAGGACATGCAAAGTTCTATCACCACTGTGGATGTGATGTGGAGACATGTGACGCTCTGTCACCACTGTGGATGTGATGTGGGGACATGTGACGCTCTATAACCACTGTGGATGTGATGTGGAGACATGTGACGCTCTATCACCACTGTGGATGTGATGTGGAGACATGTGAAGCTCTATCACCACTGTAGATGTGATGTGGGGACATGTGACACTCTATAACCACTGTAGATGTGATGTGGGGACATGTGAAGCTCTATCACCACTGTGGATGTGATGTGGAGACATGTGAAGCTCTATCACCACTGTGGATGTGATGTGGAGACATGTGAAGCTCTATCACCACTGTGGATGTGATGTGGAGACATGTGAAGCTCTGTCACCACTGTGGATGTGATGTGGGGACATGTGAAGCTCTGTTGTGAATTTGGTTTCTGGGCTCCCCCGGTGGTCACTGGTGGTACTGAACGTGGGTTTGTCATCTCCTCTGTTCACCTGTTTCCATCAGGATGTGGGAGTTTCTATTTAGCCTTGCTCCTCAGTCATTTCTATGCCGGCCAACAATGTTACCAGAAGCATTTCTGTTGCATGTTCCTGCTCCTAGACTACTTTCAGCTAAGTTGGATTTTTGTCCTAAGTTTGTTTGCATTTTTGTTCCAGTTCTCTGTGCTTGAATATTTCTGAGACTGGAAGCTCTTGTGAACTGAAATTGCCACTCTGGTGTCATGAGTTGATATTAGAGTTCTAAAGTAATTTCAGGATGGAATTTTGAATAGGGTTTTCAGCTGGCCGTGAAGTTCCCTTTTCTGTCTTCCTTCTATCTAGTAAGCGGACCTCAATTTTGCTAAACCTATTTTCATACTTCGTATGTCAATTTCCTCTAATATCACCGACAATATTTGTGGGGGCTACTGTCCGCCTTTTGGGGAAAATTTCTCTAGAGGTGAGCCAGGTCTGTATTTTCCTCTGCTAGGGTCAGTCAGTTCTCCGGCTGGCGCTGGGCGTCTAGGGATAAAACGTAGGCACGCTACCCGGCCACTTTCAGTTGTTGTGATAGGTTTAGCTCACGGTCAGCTCGAGTTCCCATCTTCCAAGAGCTAGTCCTTTTTGTATGCTCAACTATGTTCTCTGTGTGTTGAGAATCATGACAGTTTGGCCGGCCAAGGGTTAAAATAATTGGCTGAAGAAAGGAGAGAATTAGAAGTCTGCAGAGAATTTTTTTTTTTTTTTTTTTCCCCTGAGTTTGCTTCTCTGCTTATACTGCAGCCTTCGTCTCTCTCTCCTTCTAATCCTTGAATGGCTCTGATCTCACCTGATTAAAATGGATCCTCAGAGTTTAGCTACTGGTTTGAGTAATCTCGCTAATAAGGTTCAAAGTTTACAGGATTTTGTTATTCATGCTCCAATATCTGAACCTAGAATCCCTTTACCTGAATTTTTCTCCGGGGATAGATCTCGCTTTCAGAATTTCAAACATAATTGTAAATTGTTTTTGTCTCTGAGATCTCGCTCCGCTGGAGATCCTGCACAGCAGGTCAGGATTGTAATTTCCTTACTCCGGGGCGACCCTCAGGATTGGGCATTTGCTTTGGCACCAGGGGATCCTGCGTTGCTCAATGTGGATGCGTTTTTTCTAGCTTTGGGGTTGCTTTATGAGGAACCCCATTTAGAGATTCAGGCTGAAAAAGCCTTGATGGCCCTGTCCCAGGGTACAGATGAGGCGGAAATATACTGCCAAAAATTTCGTAAGTGGTCTGTGCTTACTCAGTGGAATGAGTGCGCCCTGGCGGCGATTTTCAGAGAGGGTCTCTCTGATGCCATTAAGGATGTTATGGTGGGGTTCCCTGTGCCTGCAGGTCTGAATGAGTCCATGACAATGGCTATTCAGATTGATCGGTGTTTGCGGGAGCGCAAACCTGTGCACCATTTGGCGGTGTCTACTGAGAAGGCGCCAGAGAATATGCAATGTGATAGAATTCTGTCTAGAAGCGAACGGCAGAACTTTAGGCGAAAAAATGGGTTATGCTTCTATTGTGGTGATGCAACTCATGTTATATCAGCATGCTCTAAACGTACAAAGAAGGTTGATAAGTCTGTTTCAATCAGCACTTTACAGTCTAAGTTTATTCTATCTGTGACCCTGATTTGCTCTTTATCGTCAATTACCGCGGACGCTTATGTCGACTCTGGCGCCGCTTTGAGTCTTATGGATTGGTCCTTTGCCAAATGCTGTGGTTATGATTTAGAGCCTTTGGAAGTTCCTATACCTCTGAAGGGTATTGACTCCACGCCATTGGCTAGTAATAAACCACAATACTGGACACAAGTAACTATGCGTATTAATCCGGATCACCAGGAGATTATTCGCTTCCTTGTGTTGTATAATCTACATGATGTGTTGGTGCTTGGATTGCCATGGCTGCAATCTCATAACCCAGTCCTCGACTGGAAAGCAATGTCTGTGTTAAGCTGGGGATGTCAGGGGACTCATGGGGACGTACCTTTGGTTGCCATTTCGTCATCTGTTCCCTCTGAGATTCCGGAATTCTTATCTGATTATCGTGACGTTTTTGAGGAACCTAAACTTGGTTCACTGCCTCCGCACAGAGATTGCGATTGTACAATAGATCTGATTCCGGGCAGTAAGTTTCCAAAAGGTCGTTTATTTAATCTGTCTGTGCCTGAACATGCTGCTATGCGTGAATATATTAAGGAGTCCTTGGAAAAGGGATATATTCGTCCTTCGTCATCTCCTTTAGGAGCTGGCTTTTTCTTTGTATCTAAAAAGGATGGCTCTTTGAGGCCGTGTATTGATTATCGGCTTTTGAATAAAATCACGATTAAATATCAGTACCCTTTGCCATTGCTTACTGATTTGTTTGCTCGCATAAAGGGGGCCAAGTGGTTCTCTAAGATTGATCTTCGTGGGGCGTATAATTTAGTGCGAATTAAGCAGGGGGACGAGTGGAAAACCGCATTTAATACGCCTGAGGGTCATTTTGAGTATTTAGTAATGCCTTTTGGTCTTTCAAATGCCCCTTCAGTCTTTCAGTCCTTTATGCATGACATTTTCCGTGAATATTTGGATAAATTTATGATTGTGTATTTGGATGATATTTTGATTTTTTCGGATGACTGGGACTCTCATGTCCAGCAGGTCAGGAAGGTTTTTCAGGTTTTGCGCTCTAATTCCTTGTGTGTAAAGGGTTCTAAGTGCATTTTTGGGGTTCAAAAGATTTCTTTTTTGGGGTATATTTTTTCCCCCTCTTCCATTGAGATGGATCCTGTCAAGGTTCAGGCTATTTGCGATTGGACGCAACCCTCTTCTCTTAAGAGCCTTCAGAAATTCTTGGGCTTTGCTAATTTCTACCGTCGATTTATAACTGGGTTTTCTGATGTTGCTAAACCACTGACTGATTTGACTAAGAAGGGTGCTGATGTTGCTGATTGGTCCCCTGCTGCTGTGGAGGCCTTTCGGGAGCTTAAGCGCCGCTTTTCTTCCGCCCCTGTATTGCGTCAGCCTGATGTTACTCTTCCTTTTCAGGTTGAGGTCGACGCTTCAGAAATTGGAGCTGGGGCGGTTTTGTCGCAGAAAAGTTCCGACTGCTCCGTGATGAGACCTTGCGCGTTCTTTTCTCGTAAATTTTCGCCCGCGGAGCGAAATTATGATATTGGTAATCGTGAACTCTTAGCTATGAAGTGGGCTTTTGAGGAATGGCGTCATTGGCTTGAGGGGGCTAGACATCAGGTGGTGGTATTGACCGACCACAAGAATTTGATTTATCTTGAGTCTGCCAGGCGCCTGAATCCTAGACAGGCGCGCTGGTCGTTATTTTTCTCTCGGTTTAATTTTGTGGTTTCATACCTACCAGGTTCTAAAAATGTGAAGGCGGATGCCCTTTCTAGGAGCTTTGAGCCTGATTCTCCTGGTAATTCTGAACCTACGGGTATCCTTAAGGAGGGAGTGATTTTATCTGCTGTTTCCCCAGACCTGCGACGGGCCTTGCAGGAGTTTCAGGCGGATAGACCTGATCGTTGCCCGCCTGGTAGAATGTTTGTTCCTGATGATTGGACCAGTAGAGTCATCTCGGAGGTCCATTCTTCTGCGTTGGCAGGGCATCCTGGAATCTTTGGTACCAGGGAGTTGGTGGCTAGGTCCTTCTGGTGGCCTTCCCTGTCACGAGATGTGCGAGGTTTTGTGCAGTCTTGTGATGTTTGTGCTCGGGCCAAGCCTTGTTGTTCTCGGGCTAGTGGATTGTTGTTGCCCTTGCCTATTCCGAAGAGGCCTTGGACTCACATCTCGATGGATTTTATTTCTGATCTCCCTGTTTCTCAGAAGATGTCTGTCATCTGGGTGGTGTGTGACCGTTTCTCTAAGATGGTCCATTTGGTTCCCTTGCCTAAGTTGCCTTCCTCATGCGAGTTGGTTCCTCTGTTTTTTCAGAATGTGGTTCGCTTGCATGGTATTCCGGAGAATATCGTTTCTGACAGGGGGACCCAATTCGTGTCTAGATTTTGGCGAGCGTTCTGTGCTAGGATGGGCATTGATTTGTCTTTTTCGTCTGCTTTCCATCCTCAGACTAATGGCCAGACCGAGCGAACTAATCAGACCTTGGAGACTTATTTGAGGTGTTTTGTCTCTGCGGATCAGGATGATTGGGTTGCCTTCTTGCCCTTGGCGGAGTTTGCCCTCAATAATCGGGCTAGTTCTGCCACTTTGGTTTCTCCTTTCTTCTGTAATTTGGGGTTTCATCCTCGTTTCTCTTCCGGTCAGGTGGAGCCTTCGGATTGTCCTGGAGTGGATGCTGTGGTGGAGAGGTTGCATCAGATTTGGGGGCAGGTGGTGGACAATTTGAAGTTGTCCCAGGAGAAGACTCAGCATTTTGCCAACCGCCGTCGTCGTGTTGGTCCTCGTCTTTGTGTTGGGGATTTGGTGTGGTTATCTTCTCGGTTTGTCCCTATGAAGGTTTCTTCTCCTAAGTTTAAGCCTCGGTTCATCGGCCCGTACAAAATATTGGAGATTCTTAACCCTGTGTCCTTTCGTTGGGACCTCCCTGCATCTTTTTCTATTCATAATGTCTTCCATCGGTCATTGTTGCGCAGGTATGAGGTACCTGTTGTGCCTTCCGTTGAGTCTCCTGCTCCGGTGTTGGTTGAGGGTGAGTTGGAGTACGTTGTGGAGAAGATCTTGGACTCCTGTGTTTCCAGACAGAGACTTCAGTATTTGGTCAAGTGGAAGGGCTACGGTCAGGAGGATAATTCTTGGGTGACAGCCTCTGATGTTCATGCCTCCGATTTGGTCCGTGCCTTTCATAGGGCTCATCCTGATCGCCCTGGTGGTTCTGGTGAGGGTTCGGTGCCCCCTCCTTGAGGGGGGGGTACTGTTGTGAATTTGGTTTCTGGGCTCCCCCGGTGGTCACTGGTGGTACTGAACGTGGGTTTGTCATCTCCTCTGTTCACCTGTTTCCATCAGGATGTGGGAGTTTCTATTTAGCCTTGCTCCTCAGTCATTTCTATGCCGGCCAACAATGTTACCAGAAGCATTTCTGTTGCATGTTCCTGCTCCTAGACTACTTTCAGCTAAGTTGGATTTTTGTCCTAAGTTTGTTTGCATTTTTGTTCCAGTTCTCTGTGTTTGAATATTTCTGAGACTGGAAGCTCTTGTGAACTGAAATTGCCACTCTGGTGTCATGAGTTGATATTAGAGTTCTAAAGTAATTTCAGGATGGAATTTTGAATAGGGTTTTCAGCTGGCCGTGAAGTCCCCTTTTCTGTCTTCCTTCTATCTAGTAAGCGGACCTCAATTTTGCTAAACCTATTTTCATACTTCGTATGTCAATTTCCTCTAATATCACCGACAATATTTGTGGGGGCTACTGTCCGCCTTTTGGGGAAAATTTCTCTAGAGGTGAGCCAGGTCTGTATTTTCCTCTGCTAGGGTCAGTCAGTTCTCCGGCTGGCGCTGGGCGTCTAGGGATAAAACGTAGGCACGCTACCCGGCCACTTTCAGTTGTTGTGATAGGTTTAGCTCACGGTCAGCTCGAGTTCCCATCTTCCAAGAGCTAGTCCTTTTTGTATGCTCAACTATGTTCTCTGTGTGTTGAGAATCATGACAAAGCTCTATCACCACTGTGGATGTGATGTGGGGACATGTGAAGCTCTATCACCACTGTGGATGTGATGTGGAGACATGTGAAGCTCTATCACCACTGTGGATGTGATGTGGAGACATGTGAAGCTCTATCACCACTGTGGATGTGATGTGGAGACATGTGAAGCTCTATCACCACTGTGGATGTGATGTGGAGACATGTGAAGCTCTGTCAGCACTGTGGATGTGATGTGGGGACATGTGAAGCTCTATCACCACTGTGGATGTGATGTGGGGACATGTAAAGCTCTATCACCACTGTGGATGTGATGACATGTGAAGCTCTATCACCACTGTGGATGTGATGTTGGGACATGTGAAGCTCTATCACCACTGTGGATGTGATGTGGGGACATGTGAAGCTCTATCACCACTGTGGATGTGATGTGGAGACATGTGAAGCTCTATCACCACTGTGGATGTGATGTGGAGAAATGTGAAGCTCTATCACCACTGTGGATGTGATGTGGGGACATGTGAAGCTCTATCACCACTGTGGATGTGATGTGGGGACATGTGAAGCTCTACCACTGTGGATGTGATGTGGGGACATGTGACGCTCTATCACCACTGTGGATGTGATGTGGAGACATGTGACGCTCTATCACCACTGTAGATGTAATGTGGGGACATGTGAAGCTCTATCACCACTGTGGATGTGATGTGGAGACATGTGACGCTCTATCACCACTGTGGATGTGATGTGGAGACATGTGACGCTCTATCACCACTGTGGATGTGATGTGGAGACATGTGAAGCTCTATCACCACTGTGGATGTGATGTTGGGACATATGAAGCTCTATCACCATTGTGGATGTGATGTGGAGACATGTGAAGCTCTATCACCACTGTGGATGTGATGTGGGGACATGTGATGCTCTATCACCACTGTGGATGTGATGTGGAGACATGTGAAGCTCTGTCACCACTGTGGATGTGATATGGAGACATGTGACGCTCTATCACCACTGTGGATGTG
The DNA here is from genome assembly GCF_051348905.1 of Ranitomeya variabilis. NCBI lineage: Eukaryota > Metazoa > Chordata > Amphibia > Anura > Dendrobatidae > Ranitomeya > Ranitomeya variabilis. The sequence goes on from NC_135232.1 coordinate 1,148,607,128, forward strand.
ATGTGGAGACATGTGACGCTCTATCACCACTGTAGATGTGATGTGGGGACATGTGAAGCTCTATCACCACTGTGGATGTGATGTTGGGACATGTGAAGCTCTATCACCACTGTGGATGTGATGTGGAGACACGTGAAGCTCTATCACCACTGTAGATGTGATGTGGGGACATGTGAAGCTCTATCACCACTGTGGATGTGATGTGGAGACATATGATGCTCTATCACCAGTGTGAATGTGATGTGGGGACATGTGAAGCTTTATCACCACTGTGGATGTGATGTGGGGACATGTGTAGCTCTATCACCACTGTGGATGTGTTGTGGAGACATGTGAAGCTCTATCACCACTGTGGATGTGATGTGGAGACATGTGACGCTCTATCACCACTGTGGATGTGATGTGGAGATATGTGAAGCTCTATCACCACTGTGGATGTGATGTGGAGACATGTGAAGCTCTATCACCACTGTGGGTGTGATGTGGGGACATGTGAAGCTCTATCACCACTGTGGATGTGTTGTGGAGACATGTGAAGCTCTATCACCACTGTGGATGTGATGTGGAGACATGTGAAGCTCTATCACCACTGTGGATGTGATGTGGGGGACATGTGAAGCTCTATCACCACTGTGGATGTGATGTGGAGACATGTGAAGCTCTATCACCACTGTGGATGTGATGTGGAGACATGTGAAGCTCTATCTCCACTCTGGATGTGATGTGGGGACATGTGAAGCTCTATCGCCACTGTGGATGTGATGTGGAGACATGTGATGCTCTATCACCACTGTGGATGTGATGTTGGGACATGTGAAGCTCTATCACCACTGTGGATGTGATGTGGGGGACATGTGAAGCTCTATCTCCACTGTGGATGTGATGTGGGGACATGTGAAGCTGTATCGCCACTGTGGATGTGATGTGGAGACATGTGATGCTCTATCACCACTGTGGATGTGATGTGGGGACATGTGAAGCTCTATCTCCACTGTGGATGTGATGTGGGGACATGTGAAGCTCTATCACCACTGTGGATGTGATGTGGAGACATGTGATGCTCTATCACCACTGTGGATGTGATGTGGAGACATGTGAAGCTCTATCTCCACTGTGGATGTGATGTGGAGACATGTGATGTTCTATCTCCACTGTGGATGTGATGTGGAGACATGTGAAGCTCTATCACCACTGTGGATGTGATGTGGGGGACATGTGAAGCTCTATCACCATTGTGGATGTGATGTGGGGACAAGTGAAGCTCTATCACCACTGTGGATGTGATGTGGGGACATGTGAAGCTCTATCACCACTGTGGATGTGATGTGGAGACATGTGAAGCTCTATCACCACTGTGGATGTGATGTGGAGACATGTGAAGCTCTATCACCACTGTGGATGTGATGTGGGGACATGTGAAGCTCTATCACCACTGTGGATGTGATGTGGGGGACATGTGAAGCTCTATCACCATTGTGGATGTGATGTGGAGACATGTGAAGCTCTATCACCACTGTGGATGTGATGTGGAGACATGTGAAGCTCTATCTCCACTGTGGATGTGATGTGGGGACATGTGAAGCTCTATCGCCACTGTGGATGTGATGTGGAGACATGTGATGCTCTATCACCACTGTGGATGTGATGTGGGGACATGTGAAGCTCTATCACCACTGTGGATGTGATGTGGGGGACATGTGAAGCTCTATCTCCACTGTGGATGTGATGTGGGGACATGTGAAGCTCTATCGCCACTGTGGATGTGATGTGGAGACATGTGATGCTCTATCGCCACTGTGGATGTGATGTGGGGACATGTGAAGCTCTATCTCCACTGTGGATGTGATGTGGGGACATGTGAAGCTCTATCGCCACTGTGGATGTGATGTGGAGACATGTGATGCTCTATCGCCACTGTGGATGTGATGTGGGGACATGTGAAGCTCTATCACCGCTGTGGATGTGATGTGGAGACATGTGAAGCTCTATCTCCACTGTGGATGTGATGTGGAGACATGTGATGTTCTATCACCACTGTGGATGTGATGTGGAGACATGTGAAGCTCTATCACCACTGTGGATGTGATGTGGGGGACATGTGAAGCTCTATCACCATTGTGGATGTGATGTGGGGACAAGTGAAGCTCTATCACCACTGTGGATGTGATGTGGGGACATGTGAAGCTCTATCACCACTGTGGATGTGATGTGGAGACATGTGAAGCTCTATCACCACTGTGGATGTGATGTGGAGACATGTGAAGCTCTATCACCACTGTGGATGTGATGTGGGGACATGTGAAGCTCTATCACCACTGTGGATGTGATGTGGGGACATGTGAAGCTCTACCACTGTGGATGTGATGTGGGGACATGTGAAGCTCTATCACCACTGTGGATGTGATGTGGAGACATGTGACGCTCTATCACCACTGTAGATGTGATGTGGGGACATGTGAAGCTCTATCACCACTGTGGATGTGATGTGGAGACATGTGACGCTCTATCACCACTGTAGATGTGATGTGGGGACATGTGAAGCTCTATCACCACTGTGTATGTGATGTGGAGACATGTGACGCTCTATCACCACTGTGGATGTGATGTGGAGACATGTGACGCTCTATCACCACTGTGGATGTGATGTGGAGACATGTGACGCTCTATCACCACTGTGGATGTGATGTGGAGACATGTGAAGCTCTATCACCACTGTGGATGTGATGTTGGGACATATGAAGCTCTATCACCATTGTGGATGTGATGTGGAGACATGTGAAGCTCTATCACCACTGTGGATGTGATGTGGGGACATGTGATGCTCTATCACCACTGTGGATGTGATGTGGAGACATGTGAAGCTCTGTCACCACTGTGGATGTGATATGGAGACATGTGACGCTCTATCACCACTGTGGATGTGATGTGGAGACATGTGACGCTCTATCACCACTGTAGATGTGATGTGGGGACATGTGAAGCTCTATCACCACTGTGGATGTGATGTTGGGACATGTGAAGCTCTATCACCACTGTGGATGTGATGTGGAGACATGTGAAGCTCTATCACCACTGTAGATGTGATGTGGGGACATGTGAAGCTCTATCACCACTGTGGATGTGATGTGGAGACATATGATGCTCTATCACCAGTGTGGATGTGATGTGGGGACATGTGAAGCTTTATCACCACTGTGGATGTGATGTGGGGACATGTGTAGCTCTATCACCACTGTGGATGTGTTGTGGAGACAAGTGAAGCTCTATCACCACTGTGGATGTGATGTGGAGACATGTGACGCTCTATCACCACTGTGGATGTGATGTGGAGATATGTGAAGCTCTATCACCACTGTGGATGTGATGTGGAGATATGTGAAGCTCTATCACCACTGTGGGTGTGATGTGGGGACATGTGAAGCTCTATCACCACTGTGGATGTGTTGTGGAGACATGTGAAGCTCTATCACCACTGTGGATGTGATGTGGAGACATGTGAAGCTCTATCACCACTGTGGATGTGATGTGGGGGACATGTGAAGCTCTATCACCATTGTGGATGTGATGTGGAGACATGTGAAGCTCTATCACCACTGTGGATGTGATGTGGAGACATGTGAAGCTCTATCTCCACTGTGGATGTGATGTGGGGACATGTGAAGCTCTATCGCCACTGTGGATGTGATCTGGAGACATGTGATGCTCTATCACCACTGTGGATATGATGTGGGGACATGTGAAGCTCTATCACCACTGTGGATGTGATGTGGAGACATGTGATGCTCTATCACCACTGTGGATGTGATGTGGGGACATGTGAAGCTCTATCACCGCTGTGGATGTGATGTGGAGACATGTGAAGCTCTATCTCCACTGTGGATGTGATGTGGAGACATGTGATGTTCTATCACCACTGTGGATGTGATGTGGAGACATGTGAAGCTCTATCACCACTGTGGATGTGATGTGGGGGACATGTGAAGCTCTATCATCATTGTGGATGTGATGTGGAGACATGTGCAGCTCTATCACCACTGTGGATGTGATGTGGAGACATGTGAAGCTCTATCTCCACTGTGGATGTGATGTGGGGACATGTGAAGCTCTATCGCCACTGTGGATGTGATGTGGAGACATGTGATGCTCTATCACCACTGTGGATGTGATGTGGGGACATGTGAAGCTCTATCACCACTGTAGATGTGATGTGGGGGACATATGAAGCTCTATCTCCACTGTGGATGTGATGTGGGGACATGTGAAGCTCTATCGCCACTGTGGATGTGATGTGGAGACATGTGATGCTCTATCACCACTGTGGATGTGATGTGGGGACATGTGAAGCTCTATCTCCACTGTGGATGTGATGTGGGGACATGTGAAGCTCTATCGCCACTGTGGATGTGATGTGGAGACATGTGATGCTCTATCACCACTGTGGATGTGATGTGGGGACATATGAAGCTCTATCACCACTGTGGATGTGATGTGGGGACATGTGAAGCTCTATCACCGCTGTGGATGTGATGTGGAGACATGTGAAGCTCTATCTCCACTGTGGATGTGATGCGGAGACATGTGATGTTCTATCACCACTGTGGATGTGATTTGGAGGACATGTGAAGCTCTATCACCACTGTAGATGTGATGTGGGGACATGTGAAGCTCTATCGCCACTGTGGATGTGATGTTGGGACATGTGAAGCTCTAACACCACTGTGGATGTGATGTGGAGACATGTGAAGCTCTATCACCACTGTAGATGTGATGTGGGGACATGTGAAGCTCTATCGCCACTGTGGATGTGATGTTGGGACATGTGAAGCTCTAACACCACTGTGGATGTGATGTGGGGACATGTGAAGCTCTATCGCCACTGTGGAAGTGATGTGGAGACATGTGATGCTCTATCACCACTGTGGATGTGATGTGGGGACATGTGAAGCTCTATCACCATTGTGGATGTGTTGTGGAGACATGTGAAGCTCTATCACCACTGTGGATGTGATGTGAAGACATGTGAAGCTCTATCACCACTGTGGATGTGATGTGGGGACATGTGAAGCTCTATCACCGCTGTGGATGTGATGTGGAGACATGTGAAGCTCTATCTCCACTGTGGATGTGATGTGGAGACATGTGATGTTCTATCACCACTGTGGATGTGATGTGGGGGACATGTGAAGCTCTATCACCATTGTGGATGTGATGTGGAGACATGTGAAGCTCTATCACCACTGTGGATGTGATGTGGGGACATGTGACGCTCTATCATCACTGCGGATGTGATGTGGAGACATGTGACGCTCTATCACCACTGTAGATGTGATGTGGGGACATGTGAAGCTCTATCACCACTGTGGATGTGATGTTGGGACATGTGAAGCTCTAACACCACTGTGGATGTGATGTGGAGACATGTGAAGCTCTATCACCACTGTAGATGTGATGTGGGGACATGTGAAGCTCTATCGCCACTGTGGATGTGATGTGGAGACATGTGACGCTCTATCACCACTGTGGATGTGATGTGGGGACATGTGAAGCTCTATCACCACTGTGGATGTGATGTGGGGACATGTGAAGCTCTATCACCATTGTGGATGTGATGTGGAGACATGTGAAGCTCTATCACCACTGTGGATGTGATGTTGGGACATGTGAAGCTCTAACACCACTGTGGATGTGATGTGGAGACTAGGGTTGAGCGACCTTTACTTTTATAGGATCGGGTCGGGTTTCACGAAACCCGACTTTTTCAAATGTCGGGTCGAGTGAAATCGGCCGATCCTATAAAAAAGTCGGGGTCGGCCGAAAGTCAAAACCTAATGCAGTGCATTGGGTTTCCAATGGTTCCCAGGGTCTGAAGGAGCGGAAACTCTCCTTCAGGCCCTGGGATCCATATTTAAGTGTAAAATATAGAATTAAAATAAAAAATATCGCTATACTTATCCTCTGACGGGCCCTGGTACTAACCGGGAACCTTCCTTCCTTAGAATCAGCCTTCCAGGACCTTGCGGTGACGTCGCGGTGACGTCGCGGCTTGTGATTGGTCGCGCGGCCGCCCATGTGACCGCTCGCGCGACCAATCACAAGCCGCGACGTCACCGTGACGTCACCGAAGGTCCTGGAAGGGCTGATTCTTAGGAAGGAAGGCTGCCGGAAAGAAGCAGGGCGTGTCCGAGGGTGAGTATATACCTAATAGGAATATACTCACCCTCGGCTTCATTCCGGCAGCCTTCCTTCCTAAGAATCAGCCCTTCCAGGACCTTCGGTGACGTCATGGTGACGTCGCGGCTTGTGATTGGTCGCGCGAGCGGTCACATGGGCGGCCGCGCGACCAATCACAAGCCGCGACGTCACCGCGACGTCACCGCAAGGTCCTGGAAGGCTGATTCTAAGGAAGGAAGGTTCCCGGTTAGTACCAGGGCCCGTCAGAGGATAAGTATAGCGATATTTTTTATTTTAATTCTTTATTTTACACTTAAATCTGAATTCCAATACCAATTCCCGATATCTTAAACATATCGGGAATCGGTATCGGAATTCCGATTCCAGATTCAGAAGATCGCCGACTTCATGGCCGACCCCACACAGGGGTCGGGTCGGGTTTCATGAAACCCGACTTTGCCAAAAGTCGGCGACTTCTGAAAATTGCCGACCCGTTTCGCTCAACCCTAGTGGAGACATGTGAAGCTCTATCACCACTGTAGATGTGATGTGGGGACATGTGAAGCTCTATCGCCACTGTGGATGTGATGTGGAGACATATGATGCTCTATCACCACTGTGGATGTGATGTGGGGACATGTGAAGCTCTATCACCACTGTGGATGTGATGTGAGGACATGTGAAGCTCTATCACCACTGTGGATGTGATGTTGGGACATGTGAAGCTCTATCACCAATGTGGATGTGATGTGGAGACATGTGAAGCTCTATCACCACTGTGGATGTGATGTGGGGACATGTGACGCTCTATCACCACTGTGGATGTGATGTGGAGACATGTGAAGCTCTGTCACCACTGTGGATGTGATGTGGGGACATGTGACGCTCTATCTCCACTGTGGATGTGATGTGGAGACATGTGACGCTCTATCACCACTGTGGATGTGATGTGGAGACATGTGAAGCTCTATCACCACTGTGGATGTGATGTGGAGACATGTGATGCTCTATCACCACTGTGGATGTGATGTGGGGACATGTGACGCTCTATCACCACTGTGGATGTGATGTGGAAACATGTGATGCTCTATCACCACTGTGGATGTGATGTGGAGACATGTGATGCTCTATCAGCACTGTGGATGTGATGTGGGGACATGTGACGCTCTATCACCACTGTGGATGTGATGTGGAGACATGTGGAGCTCTATCACCAATGTAGATGTGATGTGGGGACATGTGACGCTCTATCACCACTGTGGATGTGATGTGGAGACATGTGATGCTCTATCACCACTGTGGATGTGATGTGGAGACATGTGGAGCTCTATCACCACTGTGGATGTGATGTGGGGACATGTGACGCTCTATCACCACTGTGGATGTGATGTGGAGACATGTGACGTTCTATCACCACTGTGGATGTGATGTGGGGACATGTGACGCTCTATCACCACTGTGGATGTGATGTGGGGACATGTGAAGCTCTATCACCACTGTGGATGTGATGTGGGGACATGTGACGCTCTATCACCACTGTGGATGTGATGTGGGGACATGTGACGCTCTATCACCACTGTGGATGTGATGTGGAGACATGTGACGTTCTATCACCACTGTGGATGTGATGTGGGGACATGTGACGCTCTATCACCACTGTGGATGTGATGTGGGGACATGTGAAGCTCTATCACCACTGCGGATGTGAGGTGGGGACATGTGACGCTCTATCACCACTGTGGATGTGATGTGGAGACATGTGACGCTCTATCACCACTGTGGATGTGATGTGGGGAGTGGGGACATGTGACGCTCTATCACCACTGTGGATGTGATGTGGGGACATGTGACACTCTATCACCACTGTGGATGTGATGTGGAGACATGTGACGTTCTATCACCACTATGGATGTGATGTGGGGACATGTGACGCTCTATCACCACTGTGGATGTGATGTGGAGACATGTGAAGTTCTATCACCACTGTGGATGTGATGTGGGGACATGTGAAGTTCTGTCACCACTGTGGATGTGATGTGGGGACATGTGATGCTCTATCACCACTGTGGATGTGATGTGGGGACATGTGAAGCCCTATCACCACTGTGGATGTGATGTGGAGACATGTGAAGCTCTATCACCACTGTGGATGTGATGTGGGGACATGTGAAGCTCTATCACCACTGTGGATGTGATGTGGAGACATGTGACGCTCTATCACCACTGTGGATGTGATGTGGAGACATATGACGCTCTATCACCACTGTGGATGTGATGTGAGGACATGTGAAGCTCTATCACCACTGTGGATGTGATGTGAGGATATGTGAAGCTCTATCACCACTGTGGATGTGATGACATGTGAAGCTCTATCACCACTGTAGATGTGATGTGGAGACATGTGAAGCTCTATCACCACTGTGGATGTGATGTGGAGACATGTGATGCTCTATCACCACTGTGGATGTGATGTGGAGACATGTGAAGCTCTATCACCACTGTGGATGTGATGTGGAGACATGTGAAGCTCTATCACCACTGTGGATGTGATGTGGAGACATGTGACACTCTATCACCACTGTGGATGTGATGTGAGGACATGTGAAGCTCTATCACCACTGTGGATGTGATGTGGGGACATGTGACGCTCTATCACCACTGTGGATGTGATGTGGGGACATGTGACGCTCTATCACCATTGTGGATGTGATGTGAGGACATGTGACGCTCTATCACCACTGTGGATGTGATGTGGAGACATGTGACGCTCTATCACCACTGTGGATGTGATGTGTTGACATGTGACGCTTTATCACCACTGTGGATGTGATGTGGAGACATGTGAAGCTCTATCACCACTGTGGATGTGATGTGGAGACATGTGAAGCTCTATCACCACTGTGGATGTGATGTGGAGACATGTGACACTCTATCACCACTGTGGATGTGATGTGAGGACATGTGAAGCTCTATCACCACTGTGGATGTGATGTGGGGACATGTGATGCTCTATCACCACTGTGGATGTGATGTGGGGACATGTGACGCTCTATCACCACTGTGGATGTGATGTGGGGACATGTGACGCTCTATCACCACTGTGGATGTGATGTGGGGACATGTGAAGCTCTATCACCACTGTGGATGTGATATGGGGACATGTGAAGCTCTATCACCACTGTGGATGTGATGTGGAGACATGTGACACTCTATCACCACTGTGGATGTGATGTGGAGACATGTGACGTTCTATCACCACTGTGGATGTGATATGGGGACATGTGAAGCTCTATCACCACTGTGGATGTGATGTGGGGACATGTGATGCTCTATCACCATTGTGGATGTGATGTGAGGACATGTGACGCTCTATCACCACTGTGGATGTGATGTGGAGACATGTGACGCTCTATCACCACTGTGGATGTGATGTGGAGACATGTGACGCTCTATCACCACTGTGGATGTGATGTGGAGACATGTGAAGCTTTATCACTACTGTGGATGTGATGTGAGGACATGTGAAGCTCTATCACCACTGTGGATGTGATGTGGAGACATGTGAAGCTCTATCACCACTGTGGATGTGATGTGAGGACATGTGAAGCTCTATCACCACTGTGGATGTGATGTGGGGACATGTGGAGCTCTATCACCACTGTGGATGTGATGTGGGGACATGTGAAGCTCTATCACCGCTGTGGATGTGATGTGGAGACATGTGAAGCTCTATCACCACTGTGGATGTGATGTGAGGACATGTGAAGCTCTATCACCACTGTGGATGTGATGTGGGGACATGTGGAGCTCTATCACCACTGTGGATGTGATGTGGGGACATGTGAAGCTCTATCACCACTGTGGATGTGATGTGAGGCACATGGAGCTGTCAAGTTTGTTAGAGTCGCAGGTAATCAAAGTCGGTGCAGGGAATGATGTGAAATTCAGGAGGAAAGAAAGGGAGAAACAGAAAACAAATTAATAGGGATGTTTTATATTACAATACAGCACAAATTAGCTTAATTAAAAGAAATTGGATTTCGGGGTCGGACTTCTGTAAGAGATATAAAGAATTCAATTGAGGGTTCGAGTAAACAGAAATTCACTAACATCATATTCTACCTTGTCCAAAAAGCGTAACCCAAGGACATATAACTGTAAACCAATCTGTATCCTCTATAAGATTCACTTTTTTGAAAAAAAATTAAAATTTCAGAAATGTGGGCGGAGGTCTAATTGTGTTAAATGATTCCCTCTCCGCTGAGCAGAGTCTGACAGGCGCTTGGCTACTTGATCTCAATTTTTATCTGCGGCTAAACTTGTAAATATCATTGTGTTCTCCGAAAATCAAAATATTATTCTGGAGCAATTTACAAACCACAAAAAGTGTGCCAGACATAACGAGAGCAGCCTCATGTAACATCCGACCTGCTAGGAAAGTATGGAAGGACTTTCAGCCTGACTGACTTTTATACACTGATTATTGAGTGCTAGGGAACAACCGCTGCCATACATCATTATACACAGAATTGCTGTATGTCCTGATTGTTTCCACATTATGACATTCTGATACCATCTTATAGCATCCTGAACTGCATGATGGGAAGTATATGGACAAAGACAATGTAAATGGAAAGCTAAAACACCAAAACCATGAATACGGTAAATAAATATTCTCTATAGAGGGCAGTATTATAGTAGTTATATTCTTGTACACAGTAGCAGTATTATAGTAGTTATATTCTTGTACATAGGAGCAGTATTATAGTAGTTATATTCTTGTACATAGGAGCAGTATTATAGTAGTTATATTCTTGTACATAGGGGCAGTATTATAGTAGTTATGTTCTTGTACATAAGGGCAGTATTATAGTAGTTATATTCTTGTACATAGGGGCAGTATTATAGTAGCTATATTCTTGTACATAGGGGCAGTATTATAGTAGTTATATTCTTGTACATAGGAGCAGTATTATAGTAGTTATATTCTTGTACATAGGGACAGTATTATAGTAATTATATTCTTGTACATAGGGGCAGTATTATAGTAGTTATATTCTTGTACATATGAGCAGTATTATAGTAGTTATATTCTTGTACATAGGGAGCAGTATTATAGTAGTTATATTCTTGTACATAAGGGCAGTATTATAGTAGTTATATTCTTGTACATAGGGGCAGTATTATAGTAGTTATATTCTTGTACATAAGGGCAGTATTATAGTAGTTATATTCTTGTACATAGGGGCAGTATTATAGCAGTTATATTCCTGTACATAGCAGCAGTATTATAGTAGTTATATTCTTTTACATAGGAGCAGTATTATAGTAGTTATATTCTTGTACATAGGAGCAGTATTATAGTAGTTATATTCTTGTATATAGGAGCAGTATTATAGTTGTTATATTCTTGTACACAGGGGCAGTATTATAGTAGTTATATTCTTGTACATAGGAGGCAGTATTATAGTAGTTATATTCTTGTACATGGGGCAGTATTATAGTAGTTATATTCTTGTATATAGGAGCAGTATTATAGTAGTTATATTCTTGTACATAGAGGCAGTATTATAGTAGTTATATTCTTGTACATAGGAGCAGTATTATAGTAGTTATATTCTTGTACATAGAGGCAGTATTATAGTAGTTATATTCTTGTACATAGGAGCAGTATTATAGTAGTTATATTCTTGTACATAGGAGCAGTATTATAGTAGTTATATTCTTGTACATAGGAGCAGTATTATAGTAGATATATTCTTGTACATAGGAGCAGTATTATAGTAGTTATATTTTTGTACATAGGGAGCAGTATTATAGTAGTTATATTCTTGTACATAGGAGCAGTATTATAGTAGTTATATTTTTGTACATAGGAGCAGTATTATAGTAGTTATATTCTTGTACATAGGAACAGTATTATAGTAGTTAAATTCTTGTACATAGGAGCAGTATTATAGTAGTTATATTCTTGTACATAGGGGCAGTATTATAGTAGTTATATTCTTGTACATAGGAGCAGTATTATAGTAGTTATATTCTTGTACATAGGGGCAGTATTATAGTAGTTATATTCTTGTACATAGGGGCAGTATTATAGTAGTTATATTCTTGTATATAGGGGGCAGTATTATAGTAGTTATATTCTTGTACATAGGAGCAGTATTATAGTAGTTATATTCTTGTACATAGGAGCAGTATTATAGTAGATATATTCTTGTACATAGGAGAAGTATTATAGTAGTTATATTCTTGTACATAGGAGCAGTATTATAGTAGTTATATTCTTGTACATAGCGGCAGTATTATATTAGTTATATTCTTGTACATAGGAGCAGTATTATAGTAGTTATATTCTTGTACATAGGGGCAGTATTATATTAGTTATATTCTTGTACATAGGAGAAGTATTATAGTAGTTATATTCTTGTACATAGGGAGCAGTATTATAGTAGTTATATTCTTGTATATAGGAGCAGTATTATAGTAGTTATATTCTTGTACATAGGAGCACTATTATAGTAGATATATTCTTGTACATAGGAGCAGTATTATAGTAGTTATATTCTTGTACATAGGAGCAGTATTATAGTAGTTATATTCTTGTACATAGGGGCAGTATTATATTAGTTATATTCTTGTACATAGGAGCAGTATTATAGTAGTTATATTCTTATACATGGGGGCAGTATTGTAGTTATATTCATGTACATAGAAGCAGTATTATAGTAGTTATATTCTTGTACATGGGGAGCAGTATTATAGTAGTTATATTCCTGTACATAGGGGCGGTATTATAGTAGTTATATTCTTGTACATAGGGAGCAGTATTATAGTAGTTATATTCTTGTACATAGGGGCAGTATTATAGTAGTTATATTCCTGTACATAGGGGCAGTATTATAGTAGTTATATTCTTGTACATAGGAGCAGTATTATAGTAGTTATATTTTTGTACATAGGAGCAGTATTATAGTAGTTATATTCTTGTACATAGGAACAGTATTATAGTAGTTATATTCTTGTACATAGGAGCAGTATTATAGTAGTTATATTCTTGTACATAGGGGCAGTATTATAGTAGTTATATTCTTGTACATAGGAGCAGTATTATAGTAGTTATATTCTTGTACATAGGGGCAGTATTATAGTAGTTATATTCTTGTACATAGGGGCAGTATTATAGTAGTTATATTCTTGTATATAGGGGGCAGTATTATAGTAGTTATATTCTTGTACATAGGAGCAGTATTATAGTAGTTATATTCTTGTACATAGGAGCAGTATTATAGTAGATATATTCTTGTACATAGGAGAAGTATTATAGTAGTTATATTCTTGTACATAGGAGCAGTATTATAGTAGTTATATTCTTGTACATAGGGGCAGTATTATATTAGTTATATTCTTGTACATAGGAGCAGTATTATAGTAGTTATATTCTTGTACATAGGGGCAGTATTATATTAGTTATATTCTTGTACATAGGAGAAGTATTATATTAGTTATATTCTTGTACATAGGAGAAGTATTATAGTAGTTATATTCTTGTACATAGGGAGCAGTATTATAGTAGTTATATTCTTGTATATAGGAGCAGTATTATAGTAGTTATATTCTTGTACATAGGAGCACTATTATAGTAGATATATTCTTGTACATAGGAGCAGTATTATAGTAGTTATATTCTTGTACATAGGAGCAGTATTATAGTAGTTATATTCTTGTACATAGGGGAAGTATTATATTAGTTATATTCTTGTACATAGGAGCAGTATTATAGTAGTTATATTCTTATACATGGGGGCAGTATTATAGTAGTTATATTCATGTACATAGAAGCAGTATTATAGTAGTTATATTCTTGTACATGGGGAGCAGTATTATAGTAGTTATATTCTTGTACATAGGAGCAGTATTATAGTAGATATATTCTTGTACATAGGAGCAGTATTATAGTAGTTATATTCTTGTACATAGGGACAGTATTATAGTAGTTATATTTTTGTACATGGGAGCAGTATTATAGTAGTTATATTCTTGTACATAGGGACAGTATTATAGTAGTTATATTCTTGTACATAGGGGCAGTATTATAGTAGTTATATTCTTGTACATAGGGACAGTATTATAGTAGTTATATTTTTGTACATGGGAGCAGTATTATAGTAGTTATATTCTTGTACATAGGAGCAGTATTATAGTAGTTATATTCTTGTACATAGGGGCAGTATTATAGTAGTTATATTCTTGTACATAGGTGCAGTATTATAGCAGTTATATTCTTGTACATAGGAGCAGTATTATAGTAGTTATATTTTTGTACATGGGAGCAGTATTATAGTAGTTATATTTTTGTACATAGGAGCAGTATTATAGTAGTTATATTCTTGTACATAGGAGCAGTATTATAGCAGTTATATTCTTGTACATAGGAGCAGTATTATAGTAGTTATTTTATTATGCATAGCAGTATTATAGTAGTTATATTCTTGTACATGGGAGGCCGTCTTATTGCAGGTATTTTCTTTTATGTAGGGGGTAGTTTTATTGTTATTGTTTTCATACTTGTATAAATAGAGGATTTCAGCTTTTCCAGACCTGTGTATTTTGATATATTTTTTTTCCATTTAAATTGTATATTATGGTTATGCATGTGATTGAAATTTCATAGAGGCTGGAACTTCTAAGTCTGTCAATCTTTTTGCTTCCCTGATATTGTGATCCTGAGGTCATGTGTGCTGGTCATCGAATCTATACAGTTACATAGTTAGTACATTTGAAAAAATACATATCCAGTAATGTTTTATCCTCAGTCATATTGCACGACTCGTTAAAGGGTTGATTGTGACTTGTAGGATCCCTACTTCCAACAGGTGGCGCTATAGAGTTAAGTCCTCTTTTTCTCAGAAGAGGCAATTTGCATATTTATATCCAGTAATGTGAATAATGTGACTTGCTAAGCATTACTGTAGAGTTAAATCTAGGTGTGGCGGAGTAGAGAGAAACAGTGTGCCTCACCCTGGTGTAAACTGTGAACGATCGATACTGAATATGGAAAATACTTTACAATGTAAAGGAAACGTCTATAAGACTTTGTACCCTCTATCCATTCTATATAACCTCCACCAAGTTTCCGCTCAGTAAGGAGTTTGTTCTGGAATGGAAATCTCTTACTGAACTGTGAAAGCTATGGTCCTGGCCAGCCCGCACCACAGGTGTAAGGCCCTCACAGCACAAGTCTCCACACCCAACCAGGACTCCACTTTCATGTAGAACACCATAAAAGTAGAAGAGTGCCTCACCCGAAGCCACCTCCCTGTGCCGCGCTTGGCTTAGTCGGTGGGATCAAGCCTTGCAGCTGAAGGAACAGGGAAGGGAAAGGAACATTGCAAGGAAGGCTCGAGCTACATGATAGGTGGCGGCTGGTATGGAGTCTAAAATGTTACAGAGCAAGGTCTGCAAGATAGCAGTGAGTGGCGTGAAACGGCAAGACGGACCCTTCCATTGTGGGCATAAGAAAAGTAAAAGTGTGCGAAACGGTGCCCCTACCTTCAAGAGTTATGCCTACAGAGGGAATTGCTGAAACTGAGAGTGCTAACCCACAGCAGCGAGTGGCCCCAGGACACGAAAAAGATGATGCCATTTGAAGGTTGTAATCTGAAGAGGAAGCAGCTGTGCAAGATGATGACAGAATGTTGTGAGCACCTGATAAAGGTGCCAAGGACACAAGGAGGTGACTAGTTCCCTTTCAGAAGAAGCAAAAACTGACGGCAGAGACACATAGCTGGTTGGGAGGGAGCCCCATGGCAGTACGCGGCCTACACCTCTGGGTTTTTAGAGGTCCAAGAGGAGAAGAGTGAGGTCCCGGTGGCTTTTCTCGTCAATGACCTGAGGTGTCTGAGCTGGTTAATGATGGAGGTAAGAAAGTGGAGCGATGCCTGGACATGAGAATTGCTGACGGGTCCTCTGGCCAAGCCTTATCGAGATATGGAGTGAAGTGGTATAGTCATTAACTACAATATGCATTTGGGGCGTGGGTTCATTCAGGAATTTGGAACCAACCATGATGTCTACAGTATGTGGAGAGGAGAGTGGTGAATATAGAGCATCCACTGTGAGCGCTGCGCAACCTCACAACGGTCAGATTGCAGACAATGGACGGTCGCCGTGGGTGGTGTGCAGTCTGCGTGTTATGTGAGGGACACAGCCTTACAGGACCTTGGGGGGGAGTGGAGAGAGACTGGAAGAGGGCCTTCAAGGTCAGCCATTCTGGAGCCCCAGCCGCATGCTACTGGAGAGTACCTTCATAGGCTCATGGGTCGATTTTCATTCTGGTCATGGCAGGGGCATTCAACAATTTCCAAATGGCCAGAACCCCACCAGTGACAGGGGATGAAATCCACCCAGGACAGGTATTTGGGGGGGATGGCATTGCCTCCAGATTATCCAGATGAAGAATGGCATGAGATCTTCCGGAGATAAATGAAGTCGGATGCTGCTGTCCATGTTGTGTCTGTTGCACATTTGTAAGGCACAGCTTGAAGTTTCAGGAACCTTGAGCCGTAAGAGGGTTATACACTCTTTGCCCTGGACCCTGCCTAACCAGTTTTGGACTTTGCCCCAAATGGACTATGTCCTTATCAGAAGACTATTGTTGGGGGAGGTGAAATGGAAAACCCAACGTTCTAACCGGCTTGAAGTTGTGAACACGGTGAAAACTGCTGCACTTACAGGGATGGACTGTGTTGTTGACCTAAGAGCCATTGTTGTGAAACACTGGGCTAACCCAATGGCCTGATGTTGTGATAGGCTAGCAGTAACATGGACTCAGATGGACATGAGTTCTTCAGTACTACCAGAGCGGATGGCTAATATTGATGGAAAAGATGTTCAGTAACATAAGTAACGTGCAGGAGAGTATGCAAGACAACAACTCCAGATGATAATTCCAAGAAATGTGCAGGAGGATGAACTGGTGTCATAATGTTTTGATGTTTTGTAGGTTCTGGATGGTTGAGGATGACCATAGTTAAAAAAGGGGGGAATGTAAGTATATGGACAGGCTGCCCATATTTCCCCCTTTAAAGGAACAAATTAATTATTGAAATATGTGGTCTAAATATATAAAGTCTAATGTGAATGTCTTGCATCTGTTGCACATATTGTGTCATGTGAATTGTAAAGTATAGTAGTATAGTAATGTGAAGTATAATACATATAGTGTAGGATGTGATAATGTAATGCTTAGTGTAAGATATAGTGTTGTAAGATAGATAGTATAGGATTGTAGATAGCTGTACCATAGGTAATGAGTAATGACAATAGGGTAAGAAATAGTTAATGTTTGGAACTAGCCCACAAGGGTGGGATTAGTGTTACGACAAGTGGCTGTTCTTCCTGTTAGTTAGCTGGAAAAAGAGTTTGGAAGTGCCTAAGTGAGCAAAGCGGCCTTAGAGGTGATCAGGAGTGAGTGGAGACTAATAATAATGGGTAGTGAGATCCTAAATTAAAGTGACTGATAAGACAGCGTGACGTTACAGAGAAGAGTTATTGGAGAGGATGCTGAGTCATGAGCCCTAAGACTTGTAGCGCAGAAGGTAATGGCCCTAAAACAGAATTGAATACAATGGGTTAGCGGGGGTCCCTAGTGCAAGGGTCCCAGGGCACAAGTAGCGGAAGAAATAGGATGAGGAACCCCTGAGCAAATAAGGAGACTTGCTAATCAGGACTGTAAAGCTGGGTTGTGGCAGAGTAAAGAGAAACAGTGTGCCTCACTAGCCATGAAGTAAACTACAGAGGAAGGAAACTGAATGTAGAAAATGCTTTATACTGTAAAGGAAACGTCCATAAGACTTTGCACCCACTCTCCCTTGTATACAATGTTTACCAAGTTTCCATTGAGTAAAGAGTTTGTTTTGGATTGGAAGTCTCTTTCCTTGAACTGTGTAACACATGGTCCTGGCCAGCAAACACCACCGGCTACATGTTGCCTGCACAGGCATAAGGCCTTCATAGCACAGGTCCACACACCCAGCCAGGACCTACGTTTTCATGTAGCGCACAAGGGCGTAAATGGAGACATGTGTCTCGCCCGCGGCTACCGCTCCGCACCGCACTGCACAGGGAGTGGCACTTTTGCTTTCTTGCAACACAATGCAAACACGTCTTATAGTATTTATAAAAATACCCTGGTGACAATGTTTTCCTGCACATAATCATAACAAATCTTACCTTGTTCCATTAGTCCATCTGTAGCAGCGACCTGTAATACATTTATCATCTGGCTAATCGTACAGTTCATCCGTCCTGCCTATATTACGCATCCTGTGCCTATTTTTGTACAGCCGACTCCAGACGCAAGAAGGTCTTGCCAAGAAGCCATTATGACAACCATCTCAAGAACAATTATTTCAACAGCCCGTAATCTTAAAATAAGTCACTTTTCCACTTTAGGTCTAGTCTGGATGGAGTTTGCATCCAAAAGTTGGATTTTTATTAGGAATTGGATACTTGTGAAATGAATCTTGGTTAATCATTTCCCCCCTTCAAAGTCTAGAGATGGATGGTGCCCAGGAACAATACAGATCATATACTATTAACTCCTCTGGAAAGAGGAATAATGGTAGAATTCAAAGGATACAACTCCACCCTCGTAAAAGAGGCACTAATGAAACACGACAAACCTTTCACTGTTTCTAATATTGTCAAGGTCTGTGTGGGCTTCCTGCCCTGGGCCAGAATGTAGTTGGCAAAGAATATCCAAAGCCTTGGCATGACATTCCCTGCTTTATACAAAACCATGCCCCATACCATTACTACCGATGAGTCTAACAAATGCTACAATATCCTTCTATTCTTTGGACCATGGTGACCTTCTCCAGTGATTGCTCTTTTCATATGATGTGTCTAAAGTAGGCAAGTCGTAGCTTGGTGATCCTTGCTTCGAGTGACATTTCTAGCTTGATTTGTTCCAAAATAAAAAATTTTTGTTCTTCTTGCCATCCATGGTAATGATAATATCGACATGTATGCATCGTGCAGTTCCAAAAATGTTTAGCTATCGAAGAGCTCGCCTAAGCATGGTCCAGTCTGCAGGAGTACAGCAGGGCAGAATTTTAAATGCGAAAGTTAATCAATAACATCCAATATCATCCAAAATATCATCCAAATTTTAACAAATCTATCGAGAACTGAGGTGCGATAATGTGAGATTGCACAATGTGTGCTGCCATGTTCTGTCCGGACTGACCCCTGGGTTGTTGGGTGCTGTTGCACCGGGTGCATTGCATCAGCCTGACACCCAACATTTCTGACTATTAAGATCCTAATATCATTTATATGTAATTTTTATTAAGAAGATATTTTCATACACTATGATAACATAAAATGTCATACTACTTTTGCAGTTTGTGATGGTGGCAATTCTTTAGAATACATTTTTAGAGAATGATATAGAAGTCGTATTTGGAGAACTTGGGGCACAATTATTGGGGCACCGTATGCCACAATACATGGTGTGGTTGAGTGCACACCATCTGAAGGAGGAGTGACTAACGAAGATATCAATTAAGCCTCTCGCAGCATAAAGCTGACCTTGGTTCCAGGTACCTTCTCCAGCCGACACATTGTACTGATTGACCTCAAATTACCATCACATACTGGTTCTGACCATTATTAGATGGGATTGCAGGCGTGTAAGGTGAAAAAAAGGATTATAGAGTCCCTACGATCAGACAGTAGCTTTATTGGTATATACTAACTACTAGAATACCTGGGTCAAGAAATGGACCCTTTTACCCTTTGGGACCCTGTGTGACTGTACAGGTTGCACCAATGGTATGTCCACCCCTTTCTTGATATTGCTAACCTCTTAGCATTCACTCAACCAATTTCATAATGAGTTCACCAGAAATTTTCCGATCGTCTTGGAGAATTTTTAGTTCAGGTTCAACACTTAATAACTACTTTCAATTGACTTTGCCGTTCCCAACTCATCTAATAATTATCTAAGCTCTATAATGCATAATGATATAATATAGATATAAAATTAAAAATATATATATTTCCTGTAGATACAAAAATAGCAGAATTTTTTTACATTTTTCAAACTTCTGCAAATCCTAACGAGGGTTAGGGTTATGACTTTGGTTAGATTTACGGCTAGGGTTAGCGTAGTGGCTAGGGTTAGATTTAAAGAGGCTGTCCAACCCCAAAATCCAAATATTATTTTAAGCTCATCTCTGCCGTATTGTAATATACAACACCCCCCCATACATTATGCTTTTTGTTTCTATCTTTCGTTCCTCCTGAATTTCACTTCACTCCCTGCACCCACTTTGTTTACCTGCGGTTCTACCAAACGTGACAGCTCCCTTTGCTTTATTATCTAACCTCACAGGCAGAGCTGGCACTGCCCGGCCTCATTATAAAGCACCGTCCCCTGTCCGAACATTACACACGCATTGGCTATCGGTAATCTGCCCCAGCACAAACATCTATCATCATTCCAGTATTGGAATTGACAGAGCGGTGTCCTGTGTCCCCATTTGTGGAAAGCGGCATAATCACTGCACTCCAGATCACATCCGCAGTGGTGATAGAGCGTCACATGTCTCCACATCACATCCACAGTGGTGATAGAGCTTCACATGTCTCCACATCACATCCACAATGGTGATAGAGCATCACATGTCCTCATATCACATCCACAGTGGTGATAGAGCGTCACATGTCCTCACATCACATCCACAGTGGTGATAGAGCTTCACATGTCTCCACATCACATCCACAATGGTGATAGAGCATCACATGTCCTCATATCACATCCACAGTGGTGATAGAGCCTCACATGTCTCCACATCACATCCACAGTGGTGATAGAGCTTCACATGTCTCCACATCACATCCACAATGGTGATAGAGCGTCACATGTCCTCATATCACATCCACAGTGGTGATAGAGCATCACATGTCCTCACATCACATCCACAGTGGTGATAGAGCGTCACATGTCCTCACATCACATCCACAGTGGTGATAGAGCGTCACATGTCCTCACATCACATCCACAGTGGTGATAGAGTATCACATGTCTCCAGATCACATCCACAGTGGTGATAGAGCGTCACATGTCTCCACATCACATCCACAGTGGTGATAGAGCTTCACATGTCCTCACATCACATCCACAGTGGTGATAGAGCATCACATGTCTCCACATCACATCCACAGTGGTGATAGAGCTTCACATGTCTCCACATCACATCCACAGTGGTGATAGAGCGTCACATGTCTCCACATCACATCCACAGTGGTGATAGAGCGTCACATGTCTCCACATCACATCCACAGTGGTGATAGAGCGTCACATGTCTCCAGATCACATCCGCAGTGGTGATAGAGCGTCACATGTCCCCACATCACATCCACAGTGGTGATAGAGCGTCACATGTCTCCACATCACATCCACAATGTTGATAGAGCATCACATGTCTCCAGATCACATCCACAGTGGTGATAGAGCGTCACATGTCTCCACATCACATCCACAGTGGTGATAGAGCGTCACATGTCTCCACATCACATCCACAGTGGTGATAGAGCGTCACATGTCTCCACATCACATCCACAGTGGTGATAGAGCGTCACATGTCTCCACATCACATCCACAGTGGTGATAGAGCATCACATGTCCCCACATCACATCCACAGTGGTGCTAGAGCGTCACATGTCTCCACATCACATCCACAGTGGTGATAGAGCGTCACATGTCTCCACATCACATCCACAGTGGTGATAGAGCATCACATGTCCCCACATCACATCCACAGTGGTGATAGAGCGTCACATGTCTCCACATCACATCCGCAGTGGTGATAGAGCATCACATGTCCCCACATCACATCCACAGTGGTGATAGAGCGTCACATGTCTCCACATCACATCCACAATGGTGATAGAGCATCACATGTCTCCACATCACATCCACAATGGTGATAGAGCATCACATGTCCCCACATCACATCCACAGTGGTGATAGAGCGTCACATGTCTCCACATCACATCCGCAGTGGTGATAGAGCATCACATGTCCCCACATCACATCCACAATGGTGATAGAGCATCACATGTCTCCAGATCACATCCACAGTGGTGATAGAGCGTCACATGTCCCCACATCACATTCACAGTGGTGATAGAGCGTCACATGTCTCCACATCACATCCACAATGGTGATAGAGCATCACATGTCCCCACATCACATCCACAGTGGTGATAGAGCTTCACATGTCTCCACATCACATGCACAATGGTGATAGAGCATCACATGTCCCCACATCACATCCACAGTGGTGATAGAGCTTCACATGTCTCCACATCACATCCACAGTGGTGATAGAGCTTCACATGTCTCCACATCACATCCACAGTGGTGATAGAGCGTCACATGTCTCCACATCACATCCACAGTGGTGATAGAATGTCACATGTCTCCACATCACATCCACAGTGGTGATAGAGCGTCACATGTCTCCACATCACATCCACAGTGGTGATAGAATGTCACATGTCCCCACATCACATCCACAATGGTGATAGAGCATCACATGTCCCCACATCACATCCACAGTGGTGATAGAGCGTCACATGTCTCCACATCACATCCACAATGGTGATAGAGCATCACATGTCCCCACATCACATCCATAGTGGTGATAGAGCGTCACATGTCTCCACATCACATCCACAGTGGTGATAGAGCGTCACATGTCCCCACATCACATCCACAGTGTTGATAGAGTGTCACACATCCACCAATTCCTGGATAGTCTGAGGTGCAACGTGACGTTGGTGGATGGTGAGAAACATGATGTCCCAGATGTGGTCAATCGGATTCAGGGCGGGGGAACGGGCGGGCAAGTCCATAGCTTCAATGCCTTCATCTTGTAGGAACTGCTGACACACTCCAGCCACATGAGGTCTGGCATTGTCCTGCATTAGGAGGAACCCAGGGCCAACCGCACCAGCATATGGTCTCACAAGGGGTCTGAGGATCTCATCTTGGTACCTAATGGCAGTCAGGCTACCTCTGGAGAGCACATGGAGGGCTGTGTGTAGGGGACAGGGACCTGGTGAGCTGTGCAGACGGGTGGAACCATTGTTGCCGGGAGTCGGGGTTCCGGGGGACGGATTTGAGGGGCGCATGGGAAGCCAGGCTCATGTGACAGGAGGCAGAGTGACGCAGGGAGAGGAGAGGATAAAAAGCAAAACGCGCGAAAGCAGGGGCAGAGAAGCGCGGGAAATCTCTGAGGAGAGGAAACTGCAGCGCAGTTGTCGTGTGTGTGCAGGCCGCAGTGAGACTTGCTGGAAGCAGGGGGAAAACGTGCAACAGACACTGCGGGCAATTATCAGAGCCCCCAAAAAGAGGCGCATTCATCGTCAGCGACCCCCCAGGCAGAGGGGTAGCGCTGATCAGCTCAGGGACAGTATTACCGTGCTCCCCGGGAGCATCTTGCCACAGAGTGTTCCGGACCCTCCTGGGATTTTCTTAGCT
Source organism: Ranitomeya variabilis (assembly GCF_051348905.1). Taxonomy (NCBI): domain Eukaryota; kingdom Metazoa; phylum Chordata; class Amphibia; order Anura; family Dendrobatidae; genus Ranitomeya; species Ranitomeya variabilis. Next base: position 1,148,630,857 of record NC_135232.1, read on the forward strand.
GTGACTGATACTGATCATTCTGCTAATTCTCCTCAAAAAGACTCCTCACTGGACGTGTAAACTGTTACCCCGGAACAACGTCCGCCTGTGGGAGGTAACGCAGCACCGCAAAAGACATTCTGGACTCGAATCTACACCTGGGCTCGACGTCGGAGGACACCGCCTTCCCTCACCATTAGGACTACGTCGCTGACGGAGCCTCACCACCGGGACTACATCGCTGAAACAGCACTGATAAGTGAACGTTGTTGACTTTACCTTAGTAGGGGAGGTATTAGTGAGGCGCTGCCGCGTTCTTCGGGTATAGTTCAGGCCTCCTATATAGTAGTTAGGATTGACTGTGATATTGTAGACTTGTACTCAAGTTCCCTGCGTGGAAAACTGTTGTTATCTTTTTGGTTGGAAGTTAAAAGAAAAGTTAAAAACGCTGTTTGCTTTCTGGCTCCCATTTGTCCCTGCATCCTTCTTTACCTGCTGTCTCTTCATTTGGCGTAGTCGGCAGGATGCAGGATCCAAAGAGGGAGCCAGAAGATACGGAGGATGGGGCTGGGCCGAGAGCGTCTCTCTCATTGGGGGCCATGTTGAATAATCTGCCCAAGTTTAATGGGAGCAACATGTTGTTGTGGAGTTGGACTGAAAGGATGCGGGGGCTGCTGAGAATGCATCCTATGACCCCGGCCCTGGAAGCAGAGGTGGCCATTATGGCCTTAGACGGAGAGGCCCGAGATTCAGTGATGTTGAGACCCCCCACAGAGCGGAATACTTTTACCGGGGTGTTAAATGTGTTAGAGGGGACGCACGGGGATCCCACCGGCGTGGGAGAGCTGCGGGCCCGGTTGTTTGGACGGCGACAAAAAGAGGGCGAGACTGTCACTCAGTACATGAATGCTCTGCAAGAGCTAAACATTGCAATCGTGCGGAAAGATGGTATGGGGATGGGACATGTTGACGTGACCCTGCGCGACCAGCTGGTGACGGGACTGCGAGATGAGTTGACCAAACAGGCTCTACGTGAACGAGTGCGGGTCGACCCGCGCCTGACTTTCTCCGACATAGGCAATGAGGCCCGCACCCGGGAGCAAGAGAGGGGGGTGACGGTCCTGACAGGAGAGACTCGGGTTATCCAGACCGCTGCCGCAGGAGGGGGTGAGCCATCGTGGGTTCAGGAGATGCGGCAGGAGCTCAAACAAATCAGAGACGAACTGGCTGAAGTTAAAAAGAATGCGCGAAGCCCAAGGGAGCTACCCCGGGGGCAAGGGTCTGGGAGTCCAGCTCGTGGCGCTCGTCCAGGATATTATCCGGTCCCCGGTGCTTGTTATGGTTGCGGGGAGGCCGGACATTTCGCACGGGAGTGCCCCCGGAGAGGGAGGGCCTCGTCCCGTCAGGCGTTAAACTAGAGGGCTCCGAGCTAAGGGGACGACGCTCGGAGCCAGAGTCCCCGCGGATGGGTGGTGAAAGTCCCGGAAATTTGGTTGCCAGCTGCCCCCTGGTTTGGGCAGAGTTTGAAGGGCGGGCTGTCCGTTGTCTGGTGGACACCGGGTCCCAAGTCACGACTATGCCTGAGGCTTATTTTAGAAAACACTTTCCTTTGACAGTCAGACCCCAATGGGGTCCCGTAATTCGGTTACAGGCCGCCAATCAGCTGCCCATCCCAGTGGAAGGGGTCACCTGGATGCAAATATCTTTATGTGGGAAGGACCTGGGCCGCCGGGGGGTTGTGTTAACACGGGGAGATCCCGGCCCACAACATACTGTGACCTTGGGGATGAACGTATTGAAAGATTTTGGCAGTTTTCTGTTAGGGGAGACTACGCAAGAGACACTCAATCAGTGGGGGACCAGTACACCTCAGGGCTCCGTGTTCAGACAGTTAGTGAGGGAAGTCCGAGTACAAGAGACCTGTCAGGAGGGAGACATACTAGGGAGAGTAATTACTTCCCCGACAGCAAAGGTGACGTTCCCCCCAGGACAGACTGTTATATCCCTGCCCATACGAGCTCGCATCCCTCTAGAAGGAGTACAAGTACAGATTGAGCCCACCTTCACATCCCCTTTGCCCACAGGACTGCTGGTGGCCCGATCCCTGGCTACTGTTAAAAATGGGGCCGTACCAGTGCGATGTGTGAATGTGGACGAACACGATGTCGTGCTACGGGTCCGAAGTGAGATGGCCAAAGTGTTACGACCTTTAGAAGTGATGCCCCCTCCAGATACTTTGCAGTTAACGGTGGATTTCCCTGATCCCTGGATGGTCAGTGTCCGGTCTACGCAGGATCCTGAGCCAATAGTGTTTCGAAAGGGTCAAACTATTCTGGAGCACATGCGGACGGAATTGTCGAGCCTGGATCCATCACAGATCTCACAAGTGCAGCGACTCCTTGGACACTATGCTAAAGTGTTCGCACAACATGAAGATGATTTTGGCTGTACCACGGCCATCGAACATGGAATTCCGACCGGAGATACAGTGCCCATCAGGGAGCGGTACAGACAGATTCCCCCGCAGATGTACCAGGAAGTAAAGACGTTGTTAGGCCAGATGCTACAAAAGGGAGTGATCCGCGAGAGTCAGAGCCCGTGGGCTGCCCCGATCGTGCTGGTGCGGAAAAAGGACGGCACGCTCCGGTTCTGTGTGGACTATCGTAAGCTAAATGCATGCACCGTCCGGGACTCTTATCCACTTCCCCGTATCGAGGAGTCTCTCTCCGTGCTGGGTCGGGCCAAATATTTTTCCACCTTAGACCTAGCCAGCGGATACTGGCAGGTCCCGATGACAGAAGCAGATCGTCCTAAGACAGCGTTTATTCTTCCCATGGGACTATTCGAGTTCAATCGAATGCCGTTTGGGCTGGCCAACGCTCCAGGCACCTTCCAACGATTAATGGAGCGGTGTCTGGGGGATTTGAACTTCGAGGCCACTCTCATTTATCTGGATGACATCATCATCTATGCTCCAACATTCGAGGAACATCTGTGCCGACTGGAGCAGGTACTAGACCGGTTGCTGAAATATGGGCTTAAGGTGAAGCCCCAGAAGTGTCACTTGTTCCGGGAACAGATCGAGTACCTGGGGCATGTGGTGTCCGCCGAAGGAGTCCGGCCATCGCAGGAGAAGATTGCCGCAATCCAGGAGTGGCCCACACCGGAGACCGCCAAGGATGTACGGGCGTTCTTGGGCCTCGCTGGGTACTACCGGCGCTTCGTGAAGAACTTTGCTCGCCGTTCTCACAATCTACAAGTCCTGCTGAAAGGAAGCTCCCCCAAGGAACGGGGAAAGAAGATACAATGGCAGGAGCCACAAGAAGCAGCGTTCCGGGACTTGAAGACAGCTCTCATGGAGCCGCCGGTGTTGGCTTATGCGGACTTTTCGCAACCGTTCATCCTACACACCGACGGCAGCTCTCAGGGATTGGGGGCTGTGTTGTCTCAGGTTCAGGATGGGCGGGAGAGAGTGATTGCCTATGCGAGTCGGTCTCTTCATGACTCTGAGTTGAACCCGGACAATTATAGTTCTTTCAAGGTGGAGCTGCTGGCCGTGGTGTGGGCTATGACGGAGCGGTTCGCTGAGTACCTGGCCAGTTCCGAGGTGCTGATACGCACGGATAACAACCCATTGGCACATCTGGAAAATGCGAAATTGGGTGCCCTGGAACAGCGCTGGGTAGCCCGGATGGCCAAGTACAGATACCGTATCCTCTACAAGCGAGGAGCGGAGAATGTTCATGCTGACGCGTTATCTTGTCTGCGGAAGAACCCCCCAAGAACTAACCGAGATGAGGAGCTGGAGGGAGAAGAAATCCCCTACGCCATCGGGGGCGCTGCTCGGACGGCTGTGAGCCGGGAACAGACCGGGAACGGAACGGCTACAGGACTGTTGGTTCAGAGTCGGGACGAATGGATACGGCTGCAACAGGAAGACCAGGAACTAGCTCCATTGCGACAGTGGATAACGAATGGTCTATTGCCCGTGAGAACCCCTGGACAAACTCTCCCATCAGACCTGAACCTTCTTCTGCGGCAGTGGGAGCGCCTAACTCTTCAGGACGGGCTCTTATGCCACTTAACCATGGCTCAGGCAGATTCCGAGCCGACCTGGCAGATGGTCTTACCAGAGCCCGTGGTGGCCGCAGTTGCTAAAGAAGCTCATGAGTCCGGGGCACACTTCGGAGTGAAGAGGACGTTTAAGTGGCTGCAAACTCGGTTCTATCATCCTCGGCTGCTTGCGGAAGTACAAACTGACTGTAGACAATGTCGACAATGTGAGCTAACCAAGTCACCAGAGGAAAGGGCGCCTGTGCAGAGCATCACGACGTCTGCCCCTTTTGAAGTATTAATGATAGACTACATTACCATTGGAGCAGCGCATCAAGGCTACGAACACTGCCTCGTTATGGTAGATCATTTTTCAAAATTCGCGGTAGTCACCCCTACCCGTGATCAGACAGCTGAGTCGGCGGCGAGCGCTATCTGTAAGAACTTTATTCAAGTTTACGGCTGTCCGAGGCGAATACATTCGGATCAAGGCGCCTGTTTCTTGGGCAAAGTCATGGAAGAGCTGCATCGCCTCTACGGCATTGATAAGTCACGCACCACACCGTATCACCCCCAGGGAAATGGGGCTTGTGAGCGGTTTAACCGGACTTTGCTTCAAATGCTGCGTGCGCTAGAACAAGATCAGAAGGCCCGCTGGCCGGAGTATGTGTCTGACCTAGTGTGGGTCTACAACAATAGGGTTCATCAAGTCACAGGACGCACCCCGTATGAAGTGGTCTTTGGGCGCCCAGGAAAAGGCATGACAGATCTGGAACTGTCTTCGGAGGAAGAAGGCCCCCGAACAGGGGTGGCTTCGTGGGTGCGTGATCATCGGCATCGGCTGCAGACCTTACACCGACTGGTACACACTCGAATTCGGGAAGTGGAGCATCGGAGCACCCCTACAGCAAAACCCCCAGAGTTCCGGCCAGGTGATCGAGTACTCGTTCGAGAGCAAAGACCGCAAAACAAGTTAGACCATCGTTGGGAAAAAACACCCTATCGGGTGCTTCGCCGTATAGACCCGCATGGACCTGTATATGAAGTGCAGTCTGAGGCCCCCGGAAGTACAGGTACTCGCATTCTTCATTGCAACATGCTCCGGTTGTGTCGCTCTGTTGACTCGGAAACCCCGGAATCCGCAATCAGGGAAGAGCCACCTACGACTGAGTCCCCCAACAACCATTGGTGGGATGAAGAAGATGATGAAGAAGAAGAACGGCGTCAAAATACTTCCCCTATCTCGACTACTACACTACCCCTGACCAGTCACCCTTCCGCTGACGACATTCCCCCAACACCCCCTACACAAGGACCCGAGCCACGACGTTCTGAATGTTCTACTGCCGGTAGACCCCCAACTCGCTACAGTCCTGACTTACACACTAGACAGACCCAAGTGTGGAACAACCCATCAGATGGGCGACCTGTCAGTGCGAAGGCCTCGCCCGGGGACTGGCGAGCATACAGGTTGGGGGAATGTAGGGGACAGGGACCTGGTGAGCTGTGCAGACGGGTGGAACCATTGTTGCCGGGAGTCGGGGTTCCAGGGGACGGATTTGAGGGGCGCATGGGAAGCCAGGCTCATGTGACAGGAGGCAGAGTGACGCAGGGAGAGGAGAGGATAAAAAGCAAAACGCGCGAAAGCAGGGGCAGAGAAGCGCGGGAAATCTCTGAGGAGAGGAAACTGCAGCGCAGTTGTCGTGTGTGTGCAGGCCGCAGTGAGACTTGCTGGAAGCAGGGGGAAAACGTGCAACAGACACTGCGGGCAATTATCAGAGCCCCCAAAAAGAGGCGCATTCGTCGTCAGCGACCCCCCAGGCAGAGGGGTAGCGCTGATCAGCTCAGGGACAGTATTACCGTGCTCCCCGGGAGCATCTTGCCACAGAGTGTTCCGGACCCTCCTGGGATTTTCTTAGCTGTGACTGATACTGATCATTCTGCTAATTCTCCTCAAAAAGACTCCTCACTGAACGTGGAAACTGTTACCCCGGAACAACGTCCGCCTGTGGGAGGTAACGCAGCACCGCAAAAGACATTCTGGACTCGAATCTACACCTGGGCTCGACGTCGGAGGACACCGCCTTCCCTCACCATTAGGACTACGTCGCTGACGGAGCCTCACCACCGGGACTACATCGCTGAAACAGCACTGATAAGTGAACGTTGTTGACTTTACCTTAGTAGGGGAGGTATTAGTGAGGCGCTGCCGCGTTCTTCGGGTATAGTTCAGGCCTCCTATATAGTAGTTAGGATTGACTGTGATATTGTAGACTTGTACTCAAGTTCCCTGCGTGGAAAACTGTTGTTATCTTTTTGGTTGGAAGTTAAAAGAAAAGTTAAAAACGCTGTTTGCTTTCTGGCTCCCATTTGTCCCTTGCATCCTTCTTTACCTGCTGTCTCTTCATGTGCGTCCCTCCAAAGAAATGCCACGCCAAACCATTACTGACCCACTGCTAAACCGGTCATGCTGAACAATGTCTCAGGCAGCAGATCGCTCTCAACGGTGTCTCCAGACTCTGTCACGTCTATAACATGTGCTCAGTGTGAACCTGCTTTCATCTGTGAAGAGCACAGGGCGCCAGTGGCGAATTTGCCAATCCTGGTGTTCTGTGGCAAATGCCAAGCGTCCTGCACGGTGTTGGTCTGTGAGCACAACCCCCATCAGTGGACTTCGGGCACTCAGACCATCCTCATGGAGTCAGTTTCTAACCATTTGTGCAGACACATGCACATTTGTGGCCTGCTGGAGGTCATTTTGCAGGGCTCTGCCAGTGCTCCTCCTGTCCCTCCTTTAACAAAGGCTGAGGTAGCGGTCCTGTAGCTGGGTTGTTGCCCTTCTATGGCCCCCTCCACGTCTCCTGGTGTACTGGCCTGTCTCCTGGTAGCGCCTCCAGCCTCTGGACACTACGCTCACAGACACAGTAAACCTTCCTGCCACAGCTCACATTGATGTGCCATCCTGGATGAGCTGCACTACCTGAGCCACTTGTGTGGGTTGTAGAGTCCATCTCATGCTACCACGAGTGTGAAAGCACAACCAACATTCAAAAGTGACCAGAACATCAGCCAGAAAGCATTGGTACTGAGATGTGGTCTGTGGTCCCCACCTGCAGAACCGCTCCTTTACTAAAGGTGTCTGGATAATTGCCAATAATTTCCATCTGTTGTCTATTCCATTTTCACAACAGCATGTGAAATTGATTGTCAATCAGTGTTGCTTCCTAAGTGGACAGTTTGATTTCACAGAAGTTTGATTTACTTAGAGTTATATTCTGTTTTTTAAGTGTTCCATTTATTCTTTTGAGCAGTGTATTATTTTGAGTCATTGCAAATAGAGTGATCTATTTCCAGTGATTATTTCTGGTAATGTTGATGATTATGGCTTACAGCCAATGAAAACCCAAAATTCATTATCTCAGTAAATTAGAATACTTTATAACACCAGCTTGAAAAATGATTTTAGCATCCGAAATGTTGGCCTACTGAAATGTATGTTCAGTAAATGCACTCAATACTTGGTCTTGTCTCCTTTTGCATCAATTACTGCATAAATGCGGCGTGGCATGGAGGCGATCTGTCTGTGGCAATGCTGAGGTGTTATGGAAGCCCAGGTTGCTTTCATAGCAGCCTTCAGCTCGTCTGCATTGTTGGGTATGGTGTCTCTCATCTTCCTCTTGACAATACCCCATAGATTCATAGATGAAGGTCATATTTGTGCAAGTGTCTGCTAAATCTTTCTGAAGGTCTTGTGCAGTCAAGCTGGGTGATTGTCCTTTCTAGTAATCTTACAAGCAGCTTTCACTGAAATTTTGCTTGGTCTTCCAGACCTTACCTTGACCTCCACTGTTCCTGGTAACTGCCATTTCTTAATTACATTTCAAACTGAGGAAAAGACAACTTGAAAATGCTTTGCTATCTTCTTATAACCATCTCCTGCTTTGTGGAATCCACCATTTTCATTGTCAGAGGGCTAAGCAGCTGCTTAGAAGAACCCATGTCTGCTGTTTTTTGGCACAAGGTTAGAGGATGCTGGGTTTTTAGAAAGCTGGGAAATTTGCATCACTTGGCCTTTTCTAATGATGATAGTGAACAAGCCATAACCCTAACAGGCTACCGTATATACACATGTATAAGCTGAGATTCTCAGCACATTTTATGTGCTGAAAATGCCCCCCTTGGCTTATACATGAGTCATTGTCCAGAAAGCTGGTGGGGGGAGAGAGAGCGGTGGAGCAGCAGCAGGAGCCAGCTAACAGAAGACATCATACTCACCCTCCTCAAGCCGTCGCTGCATCTCTGTCCCTGCATCTCCGTCCTGGCACCGGCGGCTCTTCCTGTGCTGAGCGGTCACGTGGCACCGCTCATTAAGGTAATGAATATGGACATGTCTCCAATCCCATAGGCTTAAAGCGCATATTCATTAACTTAATGAGTGATACCACGTGACTGCTCAGCACAGCGCTGGAACAACGGAGATGCAGCGCTGGCACGAGGAGGGTGAGTAGGACAGGGGGGAAGTGAGCCATGCATGCAATAATGGGATGGGGGTGAGCCATGCGGGACCAGGGGAGCCATGCATTCAACAGGGGGAGTTACCAGGACGGGTGGGAGCGACACATAGCAGGACAGGATCGGTGGGAGCCACACATAGCAGGACAGGATGGGGAACCATACATAGCAGCACAGGTCGGGGGGAGCCACACATTCCAGGAAAAAAGGGGGGAGCCACATACCAGGACAGGACAGGGGAGCCACACATAGCAGGACAGCGACAGGGGGGAGCCACGCATAGGAGCACAGGTATGAGGGGACAATGCATACCCGGCTTATACTTGAGTCAATAAGCTTACCCAGTTTTCCGTGGCAAAATTAGGTGCATCGGCTTATACTCAAGTATATATGGTAATTAAGGTCTGAAACCTTGGTCAAAGTTATCTGAGCACACAACTCTCTAAGGGTGCCAAAACTTTTACATCTGCCCATTTTCCTTTTTGTAATTTTTAACATGTAAAAAATTACAATATTTATTTTTTCTAAACTACAAAGGAAATGTGTCATTTGTAACTTGAGGCCTTTTAGAGATCATTTTATCTTCAATTTGCTTAACTTCTGATGGTGAAGATGCCGGAGCCAAGTTCCTTGCCTTAGCTCCTGAATACAGCCTCCATCTGTACTCTTCCCCCACTTAGGGAAGAGGGGAGTAGTAGTGTACTGTAATACATCAACCAGACTAACAAGGTAACATGAATAGGGGTAATGAAAAATACCAAACGTTCAGATATACTCACACATATAACAGAGGAATGCATTGGGGAGTGGAAGATGGGGTTAAACCAAAATAGAAGAAGAATGGGAATTATCACACACTCAAAACCTAGCAATAGCCACAGATAAATCCACAAAACACCTTCTCCAATAATAACCAACAACCTCCTACCATGCACCATAAGCTAGCTCTGACAATGAGTACTAGCCAGGGCCCAGATTATACAGGAGATGGGTGTGGCTAACAGTGCACAGCTGAGAGCCTTAGCTTCAGGAGCTCTCAACAGAGCAGATTAATCCTTGCACTGCCCAAAGAAATTGACACCATTTAATAAGAAGGTGAAGTGCTTTTAATCAGTGCAAGAATAGGAGATATCAAATAATATGGTCTTCTGGCTCCTCTCTGTCACAGTAAACCCGTGACTGCAAAAGGTTACATTAGCAGGAGAAAAAGCACATGACTAAAGCACAGAAAGTCTAGTCTAGTCTGCCTTGCAGATATGGTAGAGCACAGTCAGTCAGGAAGGGCTAAAGTGGCCGGTATAAAAGCAGAGATACCATGTTGCTGAATACAGACAGGAAGCCGGAAGTGGAAAATCCAGCGCATACGAACAACACAAATGAATACCATCTGGGCATGGAGTTTGCCCACAATGTAGTATTGCGCATGCAGAAATCAATACAAATGCTGGCACAGATACATATGTGAAGCAATAAACATTTAGAACCAGCAATATTTGTGTTGCATTCGGGTTAGGTAAGTTAGTGTTAGCTTTAGGCCTAGGGTTACAGTCATGGATAAGGTTATATTTAGGGTTAGAATAATAAAAACTTACCTAAAAAACACACACATGAATAAAAGAAAAGAAAAAATATATCAATGTACAACTTTTAGTCTTTAAAAAAAAATGATGAGATTTCTACAAAAACTGAAAAAACTAGAAGGCCAAAGGGCAAACTATAATTAGTTAAAGATAAAATGCATGTGTTTGGGGGTAAAGGGTTTCAATCTAGGTTTCGTGGAAAGGACTTGAGAGCTAAAGATGTGGATTGTAAGGGGCACCAATCACTGACCTTGCACTTGGCCACCAATCACTGACCTTGCACTTGGCCACCAATCACTGACCTTGCACTGGGCCACCAATCACTGACCTTGCACTGGGCCACCAATCACTGGCCTTGCACTGGCCACCAATCACTGACCTTACACTTGGCCACCAATCACTGACCTTGCACTGGGCCACCAATCACTGACCTTGCACTTGGCCACCAATCACTGACCTTGCACTGGGCCACCAATCACTGACCTTGCACTGGGCCACCACTCACTGGCCTTGCACTGGGCCACCAATCACTGGCCATGCACTGGGCCACCAATCACTGGCCATGCACTGGGCCACCAATCACTGGCCTTGCACTGGGCCACCACTCACTGGCCATGCACTGGTCCACCGATCACTGGCCTTGCATTGGACCACCAATCACTGACCTTGCCCTGGGCCACCAATCACTGGCCTTGCATTGGGCCACCAATCACTAGCCTTGCATTGAGCCACCAATCACTGGCCTTGCACTGGGCCACCAATCACTGGCCTTGCCCTGGGTTCCATTTGTTCTATACAGGATCTTTGAGTGGTTAAAATGCAGAACTCCTTGTACCCTCCCGGGGCAGTGGATGAAGGTGATAACATAATTTGGGGTTAATTTCAATGTTTAGGCGAACACAAAAAGTGTAATAACTTCTCCTCCTGTGTCTCCAGCTGTTGCTCATTATATCGGCTTTTGCGAATGAAGCAATAGAAGATTTAATATCCCAGAAATCCTTGTGTCTCAGTTCTTTGTCCTCTCTAGGATGCACAGAGGGGCAGCCAGGACCCTCACCATGAACAAAATGTATAATAGCAGAACAAAGCGGAGTGATTGCTCTGCCCACCGCACAGTAATATGAAGGAATAGTTATTGAGAAATACCGGTAAATAAAGCATCGTGATCCACGGTGCCTCCAGGAACAACCTAAAAGGCTAAAGTAATGGAGAGAATGTAAAGTGTTCAGACACTTTTCTTAACCCTTTCACGAGCTTTGGATTTTCCGTTTTTGCATTTTCATTTTTTTTGCTCCCCTTCTTCCCAGAGCCATAACTTTTTTTGTTATTCAGTAAATATAGCCATGTGAGGGCTTGTTTATTACGAGATGAGTTTTACTTTTGAACGACACCATTGATTTTACCATATAGTGTACTAGTAAATGGGAAATGCAATGAAATTGCCAAAAAAATTGCAATTCCACAATTGTTTTTTGTCGTTTTTTTTTTTACCATCTTCACCAAATGCTAAAACTGACCTGTCATTATGATTGTCCCGGACATTACAAGTTCACAGATGCCAAACATGTCTAGGTTCTGCATAACCCGGGCCTGTAGCTTACTTTTTTTGCTATTTTCTGCAAAATTGCTTTAGTGCATTTTTCACATCTTACTTTGCAATTTGGAAATAAACTTCTAAAAGTTATTTATTTAACTTACTTCATATGATTTGCACAAGGGCCCCGGTTATGTGAAAGTGTATATTTCAGATGTCACGCATTCTAGGGTTAAGTGATGAAAATAAATTCCAAACATTGTAAAAAAAAAAAAGAAAAATAGTGCAGACCTGTAGTGTCTCTGTCTTTCAGGATCTGAGGATGGATGAGGCCTTATTTTATTTTTTGCACCGAGCTGACGTTTTATTGATACCATTTAATGATAGACTTGATGTTTCTATTGCCTGTTGTTGTGTTTTATTGCAATGTTGCGAGGACCAAAAAAAACTAAATTCTGAGGTTTTGATTTTTCTTCTTGTTATGCCGTTTACCGATCAAATTAATTTAGTTTATAACTTGATAGATCGAGCGTTTCTTAATGCAGAGATATCAATTATGTGTATTTTGTATTTTTTTATTTTGAATGAGGCCAAAGTTTGATGATTTGAACTTTTATATTTATTTAATATTTTCTAAAACTTTTTTTACACTTGTGACTGCCTTCAATACATCATCCGACACCCCCATTACTAGTAAAAATAAACACACACAAAGAAAGAAACCTTTTTGAATAAACTTTATTTGAACTCCCTTACACTTGCCCTCCTTCACCCATTTATTAATAAAACATTCCCACAAAGTAATCCACATTTATTTTCTTGATCTCTGGTGCCTGTGATTGCAGTAAAGGTATTGCTGTGCACATGCGCTGGCTGATGAACACTCTGATCAGCGTTCTCACTTCTATCAGTGAGAGCAGGCGACGCTGATGACAGTAGTAGTCTTCAGCAAACGCCTGACTGGCGGTAACCTTCTCACTGACGGTAACCTTGTCACTGGTAACAGCTGCTGGTTCACATACTGTTCTGCCTCCGCAGCGGTCCACGATACCCAGTGGCTGTCACCGGCGGTAACCTCAGTAAGGTTACTGCCATTCAGTGCTACTATTTCCCACCATGTCACACACGGTGTCTCATGGAAACCAGTGGCCATTCAGGCCCCCCATTCACTTGAATGGGCTTCAGGTTCGGAATCAAGTTTGGATACCATTCTGCTACCCAACCAAACTTTTTCATAAGGTTCAGCACAACCCAACAGACTCAAACATCCATGGGTCTGCCCATCCCTGGAGAGGAGCAAATTGGTTTGAGACAATTTTTCAAAAAACTTTTCTTGAATCTGAAATTGTTGTGATTCATTTCAGGTTGTCTTCTGTCCAGTTAGTAGTTCTTAAAATCACATGGTCATGTCACTGCTGGAAACACCAAGAATGTCTTAGAAGAGACCACACTGGTGACCACACAGAAGAAGATGACCTGACTAGATAGTTATAATTTTTTAATTTTGTTTTATATGTTTAATATGTAAACTATTATGTATATTTGATGTGAATCTAATTTTGCTTTGAATTCTAGCAAATCAACTGAATTTAAGGTTTGGTAGAATTTTGTTAGAAGTTGGTAGAATTGGTTATCCTTCCCATGTGGACGAATGGAATGAATCATTTTAATGAAGGTTCCACAGGAATAGTAAGTATTTTTTAAATTGAATTTCAACCTTAAAGTTTGTAGTTTTTCCTCAGTTTAGGGGTTTCTTTGACCCATTCGTTAAAGAGGTTATCCCTGACTTAAACTTTGACGGCCTATCCTTATGATAAGTCATCAAATCTGATTGGTGGAGGTGTGACACCCAGCACCCCCATCGATCAGTTGTTCTCGGTGTCGGCTGAGTTGATTGATTTGAATAGGGGGTGGATGTGCAGTACCTGGCCGCAGTCACTATACAGTTGACGGAGCTATGCTGTGAAGCTCTGTAACTGAGTTGTGGCCGCCGCCAACACTGAGAACAACTGTTTGATGGGAGTGCCAGATGTCTCACCCCCACTGATCAGACATAGATGACATATTCTAGCCATTGATGTTAAAGTCCTGGTCAGCCTCTTTAAAAATAGGATAACTCCACAAAATTCTGCTGCTGCTGCGGTAATAGGAGATAATGCAAGGATGTCAGACCATGCCTGGCCATCAGGTTTGGCGTTACATTGATATTGTGTATCTGAAACCACAATCTTCCTAATTCAGTTTCCCAGAAGTTTAACCTCCGCTACTTGGGCTACCAACATTTCGGCATCCCCCTCCTACCATGCCCACCTCACAGCTAGAAATGTTCCAATCATCAAGAGATTAAAATTAAAGACAGAACTTTCCTTGGCTTTGAGTCAAATACATTTTAATAAACCCAGAGGTAGAGTTACCGTACGACCCTCGTTTTGAAGTACAAGGACCTTGTCGACGAGGATTTAATGGCCACCAGAAAACAGAGACTCTAATATTATAATCTGGCTCAGCCGTCATCTTAATTTCCAATTATTACATTGTATATTCATTCATGGCATTGTTTAATGAGGAAATACCGTACCAATTAATGCAGTAATAACATCATTAGTATCAATGGCTTACGCCATCAATGTGTCATAACCTTCCGAGACCACAGACGTCCTACAAGATGTTCAAACATCTGGGAAGAGATTTTATTCCCCCCGGGAAGGAAATTTTACATAAATTAGGAAAGTCTCAAAGCTCTGTGTTGTCTAAGTTGTTGCTGTAACCACAATAAACATGCTTAATATTCAGGAAAATCAGGCGATCTTAAGAGGTCTGGCGGGGAATTACAATGGAAAGGATTGTCTGTTTAACCGACATCATATGTGACGGGGTCAGTGGGGAGACAGGCTCTATATGAACTCATTTTCCTTAAAGGCATCCGAACATATATAGCATTCAACCTTTGATAGGTAATATAATGGTTATGGTAGGTGTGTGCCGCCATATACTGTCTATACACTAGTTGTTATGTATCAGTATTAGAGATTTGCAGATCTTTTGAAATTTGAATTCACTGGCTTTGACAAATTTTCCCCAAAAAGTTAATTTGCGACAAAAAAAGCTTTGCACGAACCTCAATACTAGAAAGCATGTAAGTGCTCGGAAAATGCAAGGGAAGAGTGGGAGAAGACTCTGCTGACCACAAGGGCTTACACTCTACAGGAGAGAGAGGACCCCGCTGACCATAAGAGCTTACACTCTACAGAAGAGAGAGGACCCCGCTGACCATAAGAGCTTACACTCTACAGGAGAAAGAGGACCCCACTGACCATAAGAGCTTACACTCTACAGGAGAAAGAGGACCCCACTGACCATATGAGCTTACACTCTACAGGAGAGAGAGGACCCCACTGACCATAAGAGCTTACACTCTACAAAATAGAGAGAGGACCCCACTGACCATAAGAGCATACACTCTACAGAAGAGAGAGGACCCCACTGACCATAAGAGCTTACAGTCTACAGGAGAGAGAGGACCCTGCTGACCATAAGAGCTTACACTCTACAGGAGAGAGAGGACCTCGATGACCATAAGAGCTTACACTCTACAGGAGAGAGGACCCCACTGACCATAAGAGCTTACATTCTACAGGAGAGATAGGACCCCACTGACCATAAGAGCTTACACTCTACAGGAGAGAGAGGACCCCACTGACCATAAGAGCTTACACTCTACAGGAGAGATAGGACCCCACTGACCATAACAGCTTACACTCTACAGGAGAGAGAGGACCCCACTGACCATAAAAGTTTACACTCTACAGGAGAGAGAGAGGACCCCACTGACCATAAGAGCTTACACTCTACAGGAGAGAGAGGATCCCACTGATCATAAGAGCTTACACTCTACAGGAGAGAGAGGACCCCGCTGACCATAAGAGCTTACACTCTACAGGAGAGAGAGGACCCCACTGACCATAAGAGTTTACACTCTACAGGAGAGAGAGGATCCCACTGATCATAAGAGCTTACACTCTACAGAAGAGAGAGGACCTCACTGACCATAAGAGCGTACACTCTACAGGAGAGAGAGGACCCCACTGACCATAAGAGCTTACACTCTACAAAATAGAGAGAGGACCCCACTGACCATAAGAGCTTACACTCTACAGAAGAGAGAGGACCCCACTGACCATAAGAGCTTACAGTCTACAGGAGAGAGAGGACCCTGCTGACCATAAGAGCTTACACTCTACAGGAGAGAGAGGACCTCAATGACCATAAGAGCTTACACTCTACAGGCGAGAGAGGACCCCACTGACCTTAAGAGCTTACATTCTACAGGAGAGATAGGACCCCACTGACCATAAGAGCTTACACTCTACAGGAGAGAGAGGACCCCACTGACCATAAGAGCTAACACACTCTACAAAATAGAGAGAGGACCCCACTGACCATAAGAGGTTACACTACAGGAGAGAGAGGACCCCACTGACCATAAGAGCTTACACTCTACAGGAGAGAGGACCCCACTGACCATAAGAGCTTACACTCTACAGGAGAATGAGGACCCCACAGACCATAAGAGCTTACACTCTACAGGAGAGAGAGGACCCCACTGATCATAAGAGCTTACACTCTACAGGAGAGAGAGGACCCCACTGATCATAAGAGCTTACACTCTACAGGAGAGAGAGAGGACCTCACTGACCATAAGAGCTTACACTCTACAGGAGAGAGAGGACCCCACTGACCATAAGAGCTTACACTCTACAGGAGAGAGAGGACCTCACTGACCATAAGAGCTTACACTCTACAGGAGAGAGAGGACCCCACAGACCATAAGAGCTTACACTCTACAGGAGAGAGGACCCCACTGACCATAAGAGCTTACACTCTACAGGAGAGAGAGGACCCCACTGATCATAAGAGCTTACACTCTACAGGAGAGAGAGGACCCCACTGATCATAAGAGCTTACACTCTACAGGAGAGAGAGGACCCCACTGACCATAAGAGCTTACACTCTACAGGAGAGAGAGGACCCCACTGACCATAAGAGCTTACACTCTACAGGAGAGAGAGGACCCCACTGACCATAAGAGCTTACACTGTACAGGAGAGAGAGTACCTCACTGACCATAAGAGCTTACACTCTACAGGAGAGAGAGGACCCCGCTGACCATAAGAGCTTACACTCTACAGGAGAGAGAGGACCCCACTGACCATAAGAGCTTACACTGTACAGGAGAGAGAGGACCCCACTGACCATAAGAGCTTACACTCTACAGGAGAGAGAGGACCTCACTGACCATAAGAGCTTACACTCTACAGGAGAGAGAGGACCCCGCTGACCATAAGAGCTTACACTCTACAGGAGAGAGAGGACCCCACTGACCATAAGAGCTTACACTCTACAGGAGAGAGAGGACCTCACTGACCATAAGAGCTTACACTCTACAGGAGAGAGAGGACCCCGCTGACCATAAGAGCTTACACTCTACAGGAGAGAGAGGACCCCACTGACCATAAGAGCTTACACTCTACAGGAGAGAAAGGACCTCACTGACCATAAGAGCCTACACTCTACAGGAGAGAGAGGACCCCACTGACCATAAGAGCTTACACTCTACAGGAGAGAGAGGACCCCACTGATCATAAGTGCTTACACTCTACAGGAGAGAGAGGACCCTGCTGTCCATAAGAGCTTACACTCTACAGGAGAGAGAGGACCCCACTGACCATAAGAGCTTACACTATACAGGAGAGAGAGGACCTCACTGACCATAAGAGCTTACACTCTACAGGAGAGAGAGGACCCCACTGACCATAAGAGCTTACACTGTACAGGAGAGAGAGGACCTCACTGTCCATAAGAGCTTACACTCTACAGGAGAGAGAGGACCCCACTGACCATAAGAGCTTACACTGTACAGGAGAGAGAGGACCTCACTGACCATAAGAGCTTACACTCTACAGGAGAGAGAGGACCTCACTGACCATAAGAGCTTACACTCTACAGGAGAGAGAGGACCCCGCTGACCATAAGAGCTTACACTCTACAGGAGAGAGAGGACCCCACTGACCATAAGAGCTTACACTCTACAGGAGAGAGAGGACCTCACTGACCATAAGAGCTTACACTCTACAGGAGAGAGAGGACCCCACTGACCATAAGAGCTTACACTCTACAGGAGAGAAAGGACCTCACTGACCGTAAGAGCCTACACTCTACAGGAGAGAGAGGACCCCACTGACCATAAGAGCTTACACTCTACAGGAGAGAGAGGACCCCACTGATCATAAGTGCTTACACTCTACAGGAGAGAGAGGACCCTGCTGTCCATAAGAGCTTACACTCTACAGGAGAGAGAGGACCCTGCTGTCCATAAGAGCTTACACTCTACAGGAGAGAGAGGACCTCACTGACCATAAGAGCTTACACTCTACAGGAGAGAGAGAGGACCCCACTGACCATAAGAGCTTACACTCTACAGGAGAGAGAGGACCTCACTGACCATAAGAGCTTACACTCTACAGGAGAGAGAGGACCCCACAGACCATAAGAGCTTACACTCTACAGGAGAGAGGACCCCACTGACCATAAGAGCTTACACTCTACAGGAGAGAGAGGACCCCACTGATCATAAGAGCTTACACTCTACAGGAGAGAGAGGACCCCACTGATCATAAGAGCTTACACTCTACAGGAGAGAGAGGACCCCACTGACCATAAGAGCTTACACTCTACAGGAGAGAGAGGACCCCACTGACCATAAGAGCTTACACTGTACAGGAGAGAGAGTACCTCACTGACCATAAGAGCTTACACTCTACAGGAGAGAGAGGACCCCACTGACCATAAGAGCTTACACTCTACAGGAGAGAGAGGACCCCACTGACCATAAGAGCTTACACTCTACAGGAGAGAGAGGACCCCACTGACCATAAGAGCTTACACTGTACAGGAGAGAGAGTACCTCACTGACCATAAGAGCTTACACTCTACAGGAGAGAGAGGACCCCGCTGACCATAAGAGCTTACACTCTACAGGAGAGAGAGGACCCCACTGACCATAAGAGCTTACACTGTACAGGAGAGAGAGGACCCCACTGACCATAAGAGCTTACACTCTACAGGAGAGAGAGGACCTCACTGACCATAAGAGCTTACACTCTACAGGAGAGAGAGGACCCCGCTGACCATAAGAGCTTACACTCTACAGGAGAGAGAGGACCCCACTGACCATAAGAGCTTACACTCTACAGGAGAGAGAGGACCCCACTGACCATAAGAGCTTACACTCTACAGGAGAGAGAGGACCTCACTGACCATAAGAGCTTACACTCTACAGGAGAGAGAGGACCCCACTGACCATAAGAGCTTACACTCTACAGGAGAGAGAGGACCCCACTGATCATAAGTGCTTACACTCTACAGGAGAGAGAGGACCCCACTGACCATAAGAGCTTACACTGTACAGGAGAGAGAGGACCTCACTGACCATAAGAGCTTACACTCTACAGGAGAGAGAGGACCCCACTGACCATAAGAGCTTACACTGTACAGGAGAGAGAGGACCTCACTGTCCATAAGAGCTTACACTCTACAGGAGAGAGAGGACCCCACTGACCATAAGAGCTTACACTCTACAGGAGAGAGAGGACTCCACTGACCATAAGAGCTTACACTCTACAGGAGAGAGAGGACCCCACTGACCATAAGAGCTTACACTCTACAGGAGAGAGAAGACCCCACTGACCATAAGAGCTTACACTCTACAGGAGAGAGAGGACCCCACTGACCATAAGAGCTTACACTCTACAGGAGAGAGAGGACCCACTGACCATAAGAGCTTACACTCTACAGGAGAGAGAGGACCCCACTGACCATAAGAGCTTACACTGTACAGGAGAGAGAGGACCTCACTGACCATAAGAGCTTACACTCTACAGGAGAGAGAGGACCTCACTGACCATAAGAGCTTACACTCTACAGGAGAGAGAGGACCCCGCTGACCATAAGAGCTTACACTCTACAGGAGAGAGAGGACCCCACTGACCATAAGAGCTTACACTCTACAGGAGAGAGAGGACCCCGCTGACCATAAGAGCTTACACTCTACAGGAGAGAGAGGACCCCACTGACCATAAGAGCTTACACTCTACAGGAGAGAAAGGACCTCACTGACCATAAGAGCCTACACTCTACAGGAGAGAGAGGACCCCACTGACCATAAGAGCTTACACTCTACAGGAGAGAGAGGACCCCACTGATCATAAGTGCTTACACTCTACAGGAGAGAGAGGACCCTGCTGTCCATAAGAGCTTACACTCTACAGGAGAGAGAGGACCCTGCTGTCCATAAGAGCTTACACTCTACAGGAGAGAGAGGACCCCACTGATCATAAGAGCTTACACTCTACAGGAGAGAGAGGACACCGCTGACCATAAGAGCTTACACTCTACAGGAGAGAGAGGACCCCACTGATCATAAGAGCTTACACTCTACAGGAGAGAGAGGACCCCACTGATCATAAGAGCTTACACTCTACAGGAGACAGACACCCCCCCCGGTGACCATAAGAGCTTACACTCTACAGGAGAGAGAGGACCCCACTGTCCATAAGAGCTTACACTCTCCAGGACAGAGAGGACCCCACTGTCCATAAGAGCTTACACTCTACAGGAGAGAGAGGACCCCACTGACCATAAGAGCCTACAATCTACAGGAGAGAGAGGACCCCACTGACCATAAGAGCTTACACTCTACAGAAGAGAGAGAGAGGACCCCACTGACCATAAGAGCTTACAGTCTACAGGAGAGAGAGGACCCTGCTGACCATAAGAGCTTACACTCTACAGGAGAGAGAGGACCCCGCTGACCATAAGAGCTTACAGTCTACAGGAGAGAGAGGACCCCACTGACCATAAGAGCTTACACTCTACAGAAGAGAGAGAGAGGACCCCACTGACCATAAGAGCTTACAGTCTACAGGAGAGAGAGGACCCTGCTGACCATAAGAGCTTACACTCTACAGGAGAGAGAGGACCCCGCTGACCATAAGAGCTTACAGTCTACAGGAGAGAGAGGACCCCACTGACCATAAGAGCTTACACTCTACAGAAGAGAGAGAGAGGACCCCACTGACCATAAGAGCTTACACTCTACAGGAGAGATAGGAACCCACTGACCATAAGAGCTTACACTCTACAGGAGAGAGGACCCCACTGACCATAAGAGCTTACACTCTACAGGAGAGAGAGGACCCCACTGACCATAAGAGCTTACACTCTACAGGAGAGAGAGGACCCCACTGACCATAAGAGCTTACACTCTACAGGAGAGAGAGATTACCCCACGGACCATAAGAGCTTACACTCTACAGGAGAGAGAGGATCCTACTGTCCATAAGGTCTTACACTCTACAGGAGAGAGAGGACCCCACTGACCATAAGAGCTTACACTCTACAGGAGAGAGAGGACCCCACTGACCATAAGAGCTTACACTCTACAGGAGAGAGGACCCCACTGACCATAAGAGCTTCCACTCTACAGGAGAGAGAGGACCCCACTGATCATAAGAGTTTACACTCTACAGGAGAGAGAGGACCCCACTGGCCATAAGAGCTTACACTCTACAGGAGAGAGAGGACCCCACTGACCATAAGAGCTTACACTCTACAGGAGAGAGAGGACCCCACTGACCATAAGAGCTTACACTCTACAGGAGAGAGAGGACCCCACTGACCATAAGAGCTTACACTCTACAGGAGAGAGAGGACCCCACTGACCATAAGAGCTTACACTCTACAGGAGAGAGAGGACCCCACTGACCATAAGAGCTTACACTCTACAGGAGAGAGAGGACCCCACTGACCATAAGAGCTTACACTCTACAGGAGAGAGAGGACCCCACTGATCATAAGAGCTTACACTCTACAGGAGAGAGAGAACCCCGCTGACCATAAGAGCTTACACTCTACAGGAGAGAGAGGACCCCACTGTCCATAAGAGCTTACACTCTCCAGGCGAGAGAGGACCCCACTGTCCATAAGAGCTTACACTCTACAGGAGAGAGAGGACCCCACTGACCATAAGAGCCTACAATCTACAGGAGAGAGAGGACCCCACTGACCATAAGAGCTTACACTCTACAGAAGAGAGAGAGAGGACCCCACTGACCATAAGAGCTTACAGTCTACAGGAGAGAGAAGACCCTGCTGACCATAAGAGCTTACACTCTACAGGAGAGAGAGGACCCCGCTGACCATAAGAGCCTACAATCTACAGGAGAGAGAGGACCCCACTGTCCATAAGAGCTTACACTCTACAGGAGAGAGAGGACCCCACTGACCATAAGAGCCTACAATCTACAGGAGAGAGAGGACCCCACTGACCATAAGAGCTTACACTCTACAGAAGAGAGAGAGAGGACCCCACTGACCATAAGAGCTTACAGTCTACAGGAGAGAGAGGACCCTGCTGACCATAAGAGCTTACACTCTACAGGAGAGAGAGGACCCCGCTGACCATAAGAGCTTACAGTCTACAGGAGAGAGAGGACCCCACTGACCATAAGAGCTTACACTCTACAGAAGAGAGAGAGAGGACCCCACTGACCATAAGAGCTTACAGTCTACAGGAGAGAGAGGACCCTGCTGACCATAAGAGCTTACACTCTACAGGAGAGAGAGGACCCCGCTGACCATAAGAGCTTACAGTCTACAGGAGAGAGAGGACCCCACTGACCATAAGAGCTTACACTCTACAGAAGAGAGAGAGAGGACCCCACTGACCACAAGAGCTTACACTCTACAGGAGAGATAGGAACCCACTGACCATAAGAGCTTACACTCTACAGGAGAGAGGACCCCACTGACCATAAGAGCTTACACTCTACAGGAGAGAGAGGACCTCACTGACCATAAGAGCTTACACTCTACAGGAGAGAGGACCTCACTGATCACAAGAGCTTACACTCTACAGGAGAGAGAGGACCCCACTGACCATAAGAGCTTACACTCTACAGGAGAGAGAGGACCCCACTGACCATAAGAGCTTACACTCTACAGGAGAGAGAGATTACCCCACGGACCATAAGAGCTTACACTCTACAGGAGAGAGAGGACCCCACTGACCATAAGAGTTTACACTCTACAGGAGAGAGAGGACCCCACTGATCATAAGAGTTTACACTCTACAGGAGAGAGAGGACCCCACTGGCCATAAGAGCTTACACTCTACAGGAGAGAGAGGACCCCACTGACCATAAGAGCTTACACTCTACAGGAGAGAGAGAGGACCCCACTGACCATAAG
Source organism: Ranitomeya variabilis (assembly GCF_051348905.1). Lineage (NCBI taxonomy): Eukaryota > Metazoa > Chordata > Amphibia > Anura > Dendrobatidae > Ranitomeya > Ranitomeya variabilis. Next base: position 1,148,653,822 of record NC_135232.1, read on the forward strand.
AGCTTACACTCTACAGGAGAGAGAGGACCCCACTGACCATAAGAGCTTACACTCTACAGGAGAGAGAGGACCCCACTGACCATAAGAGCTTACACTCTACAGGAGAGAGAGGACCCCACTGACCATAAGAGCTTACACTCTACAGGAGAGAGAGGACCCCACTGACCATAAGAGCTTACACTCTACAGGAGAGAGAGGACCCCACTGACCATAAGAGCTTACACTCTACAGGAGAGAGAGGACCCCGCTGACCATAAGAGATTACACTCTACAGGAGAGAGAGGACCCCACTGACCATAAGAGCTTACACTCTACAGGAGAGAGAGGACCCCACTGACCATAAGAGTTTACACTCTACAGGAGAGGGAGGACCCCACTGACCATAAGAGCTTACATTCTACAGGAGAGAGAGGACCCCACTGACCATAAGAGCTTACACTCTACAGGAGAGAGAGGACCCCACTGACCATAAGAGCTTACACTCTACAGGAGAGAGAGGACCCCACTGACCATAAGAGCTTACACTCTACAGGAGAGAGAGGACCCCACTGACCATAAGAGCTTACACTCTACAGGAGAGAGGACCCCACTGACCATAAGAGCTTACACTCTACAGGAGAGAGAGGACCCCACTGACCATAAGAGCTTACACTCTACAGGAGAGAGAGGACCCCACTGATCATAAGAGCTTACACTCTACAGGAGAGAGAGGACCCCACTGACCATAAGAGCTTACACTCTACAGGAGAGAGAGGACCCCACTGACCATAAGAGCTTATACTCTACAGGAGAGAGAGGACCCCACTGACCATAAGAGCTTACACTCTACAGGAGAGAGAGGACCCCACTGACCATAAGAGCTTACACTCTACAGGAGAGAGAGGACCCCACTGACCATAAGAGCTTACACTCTACAGGAGAGAGAGAGGACCCCACTGACCATAAGAGCTTACACTCTACAGGAGAGAGAGGACCCCACTGACCATAAGAGCTTACACTCTACAGGAGAGAGAGGACCCCACTGACCATAAGAGCTTACACTCTACAGGAGAGAGAGGACCCCACTGACCATAAGAGCTTACACTCTACAGGAGAGAGAGGACCCCACTGACCATAAGAGCTTACACTCTACAGGAGAGAGAGAGGACCCCACTTACCATAAGAGCTTACACTCTACAGGAGAGAGAGAGGACCCCACTGACCATAAGAGCTTACACTCTACAGGAGAGAGAGGACCCCACTGACCATAAGAGCTTACACTCTACAGGAGAGGGAGAGGACCCCACTGACCATTAGAGCTTACACTCTACAGGAGAGAGAGGACCCCACTGACCATAAATGCCTACAATCTACAGGAGAGAGAGGACCCCACTGACCATAAGCGCTTACACTCTATAGGAGAGAGAGGACCCCACTGACCATAAGAGCTTACACTCTACAGGAGAGGGAGAGGACCCCACTGACCATAAGAGCTTACACTCTACAGGAGAGAGAGGACCCCACTGACCATTAGAGCTTACACTCTACAGGAGAGAGAGGACCCACCTGACCATAAATGCCTACAATCTACAGGAGAGAGAGGACCCCACTGACCATAAGCGCTTACACTCTACAGGAGAGAGAGGACCCCACTGACCATAAGAGCTTACACTCTACAGGAGAGAGAGGACCTCACTGACCATAAGAGCTTACACTCTACAGGAGAGAGAGGACCCCACTGATCATAAGAGCTTACACTCTACAGGAGAGAGAGGACCCCACTGACCATAAATGCCTACAATCTACAGGAGAGAGAGGACCCCACTGACCATAAGCGCTTACACTCTACAGGAGAGAGAGGACCCCACTGACCATAAGAGCTTACACTCTACAGGAGAGAGAGGACCTCACTGACCATAAGAGCTTACACTCTACAGGAGAGAGAGGACCCCACTGATCATAAGAGCTTACACTCTACAGGAGAGAGAGGACCTCACTGACCATAAGAGCTTACACTCTACAGGAGAGAGAGGACCCCACTGATCATAAGAGCTTACACTCTACAGGAGAGAGAGGACCCCGCTGACCATAAGAGCTTACACTCTACAGGAGAGAGAGGACCCCGCTGACCATAAGAGCTTACATTCTACAGGAGAGAGAGGACCCCACTGTCCATAGGAGCTTACACTCTACAGGAGAGAGAGGACCCCACTGACCATAAGAGCTTACACTCTACAGGAGAGAGAGGATCCCACTGACCATAAGAGCTTACACTCTACAGGAGAGAGAGGACCTCACTGACCATAAGAGCTTACACTCTACAGGAAAGAGAGGACCACACTGACCATAAGAGCGTACACTCTACAGGAGAGAGAGGAACCCACTGTCCATAAGAGCTTACACTCTACAGGAGAGAGAGGACCCCACTGACCACAAGAGCCTACAATCTACAGGAGAGAGAGGACCCCACTGACCATAAGAGCTTACACTCTACAGGAGAGGACCCCACTTACCATAATAGCTTACAGTCTACAGGAGAGAGAGGACCCTGCTGACCATAAGAGCTTACACTCTATAGGAGAATGAGGACCCCACTGACCATAAGAGCTTACAGTCTACAGGAGAGAGAGGACCCTGCTGACCATAAGAGCTTACACTCTACTGGAGAGAGAGGACCCCGCTGACCATAAGAGCTTACACTCTACAGGAGAGAGAGGACCCCGCTGACCATAAGAGCTTACACTCTACAGGAGAGAGAGGACCACACTGGGCATAAGAGCTTACACTCTACAGGAGAGAGAGGAACACACTGGACATAAGAGCTTACACTCTACAGGAAAGAGAGAGGACCCCGCTGACCATAAGAGCTTACACTCTACAGGAGAGAGGACCCCACTGACCATAAGAGCTTACACTCTACAGGAGAGAGAGGACCCCGCTGACCATAAGAGCTTACACTCTACAGGAGAGAGAGGACCACACTGGACATAAGAGCTTACACTCTACAGGAGAGAGAGAGGACCCCGCTGACCATAAGAGCTTACATTCTACAGGAGAGAGAGGACCCCACTGTCCATAGGAGCTTACACTCTACAGGAGAGAGAGGACCCCACTGACCATAAGAGCTTACACTCTACAGGAGAGAGAGGACCCCACTGACCATAAGAGCTTACACTCTACAGGAGAGAGAGGACCTCACTGACCATAAGAGCTTACACTCTACAGGAAAGAGAGGACCACACTGACCATAAGAGCGTACACTCTACAGGAGAGAGAGGAACCCACTGTCCATAAGAGCTTACACTCTACAGGAGAGAGAGGACCCCACTGACCACAAGAGCCTACAATCTACAGGAGAGAGAGGACCCCACTGACCATAAGAGCTTACACTCTACAGGAGAGGACCCCACTTACCATAATAGCTTACAGTCTACAGGAGAGAGAGGACCCTGCTGACCATAAGAGCTTACACTCTATAGGAGAATGAGGACCCCACTGACCATAAGAGCTTACAGTCTACAGGAGAGAGAGGACCCTGCTGACCATAAGAGCTTACACTCTACTGGAGAGAGAGGACCCCGCTGACCATAAGAGCTTACACTCTACAGGAGAGAGAGGACCCCGCTGACCATAAGAGCTTACACTCTACAGGAGAGAGAGGACCACACTGGACATAAGAGCTTACACTCTACAGGAGAGAGAGGACCACACTGGACATAAGAGCTTACACTCTACAGGAAAGAGAGAGGACCCCGCTGACCATAAGAGCTTACACTCTACAGGAGAGAGGACCCCACTGACCATAAGAGCTTACACTCTACAGGAGAGAGAGGACCCCGCTGACCATAAGAGCTTACACTCTACAGGAGAGAGAGGACCACACTGGACATAAGAGCTTACACTCTACAGGAGAGAGAGAGGACCCCGCTGACCATAAGAGCTTACACTCTACAGGAGAGAGGACCCCACTGACCATAAGAGCTTACACTCTACAGGAGAGAGAGGACCCCGCTGACCATAAGAGCTTACACTCTACAGGAGAGAGGACCCCACTGACCATAAGAGCTTACACTCTACAGGAGAGGACCCCACTGACCATAATAGCTTACAGTCTATAGGAGAGAGAGGACCCTGCTGACCATAAGAGCTTACACTCTATAGGAGAATGAGGACCCCACTGACCATAAGAGCTTATAGTCTACAGGAGAGAGAGGACCCTGCTGACCATAAGAGCTTACACTCTACAGGAGAGAGAGATTACCCCACGGACCATAAGAGCTTACACTCTACAGGAGAGAGAGGATCCTACTGTCCATAAGGTCTTACACTCTACAGGAGAGAGAGGACCCCACTGACCATAAGAGTTTACACTCTACAGGAGAGAGAGGACCCCACTGATCATAAGAGTTTACACTCTACAGGAGAGAGAGGACCCCACTGGCCATAAGAGCTTACACTCTACAGGAGAGAGAGGACCCCACTGACCATAAGAGCTTACACTCTACAGGAGAGAGAGAGGACCCCACTGACCATAAGAGCTTACACTCTACAGGAGAGAGAGGACCCCACTGACCATAAGAGCTTACACTCTACAGGAGAGAGAGGACCCCACTGACCATAAGAGCTTACACTCTACAGGAGAGAGAGGACCCCACTGACCATAAGAGCTTACACTCTACAGGAGAGAGAGGACCCCACTGACCATAAGAGCTTACACTCTACAGGAGAGAGAGGACCCCACTGACCATAAGAGCTTACACTCTACAGGAGAGAGAGGACCCCGCTGACCATAAGAGATTACACTCTACAGGAGAGAGAGGACCCCACTGACCATAAGAGCTTACACTCTACAGGAGAGAGAGGACCCCACTGACCATAAGAGTTTACACTCTACAGGAGAGGGAGGACCCCACTGACCATAAGAGCTTACATTCTACAGGAGAGAGAGGACCCCACTGACCATAAGAGCTTACACTCTACAGGAGAGAGAGGACCCCACTGACCATAAGAGCTTACACTCTACAGGAGAGAGAGGACCCCACTGACCATAAGAGCTTACACTCTACAGGAGAGAGAGGACCCCACTGACCATAAGAGCTTACACTCTACAGGAGAGAGGACCCCACTGACCATAAGAGCTTACACTCTACAGGAGAGAGAGGACCCCACTGACCATAAGAGCTTACACTCTACAGGAGAGAGAGGACCCCACTGATCATAAGAGCTTACACTCTACAGGAGAGAGAGGACCCCACTGACCATAAGAGCTTACACTCTACAGGAGAGAGAGGACCCCACTGACCATAAGAGCTTATACTCTACAGGAGAGAGAGGACCCCACTGACCATAAGAGCTTACACTCTACAGGAGAGAGAGGACCCCGCTGACCATATGAACTTACACTCTACAGGAGAGAGAGGACCCCACTGACCATAAGAGCTTACACTCTACAGGAGAGAGAGGACCCCACTGACCATAAGAGCTTACACTCTACAGGAGAGAGAGAGGACCCCACTGACCATAAGAGCTTACACTCTACAGGAGAGAGAGGACCCCACTGATCATAAGAGCTTACACTCTACAGGAGAGAGAGGACCCCACTGACCATAAGAGCTTACACTCTACAGGAGAGAGAGGACCCCACTGACCATAAGAGCTTACACTCTACAGGAGAGAGAGGACCCCACTGACCATAAGAGCTTACACTCTACAGGAGAGAGAGAGGACCCCACTTACCATAAGAGCTTACACTCTACAGGAGAGAGAGGACCTCACTGACCTTAAGAGCTTACACTCTACAGGAGAGGGAGAGGACCCCACTGACCATTAGAGCTTACACTCTACAGGAGAGAGAGGACCCCACTGACCATAAATGCCTACAATCTACAGGAGAGAGAGGACCCCACTGACCATAAGCGCTTACACTCTACAGGAGAGAGAGGACCCCACTGACCATAAGAGCTTACACTCTACAGGAGAGGGAGAGGACCCCACTGACCATAAGAGCTTACACTCTACAGGAGAGAGAGGACCCCACTGACCATTAGAGCTTACACTCTACAGGAGAGAGAGGACCCACCTGACCATAAATGCCTACAATCTACAGGAGAGAGTGGACCCCACTGACCATAAGCGCTTACACTCTACAGGAGAGAGAGGACCCCACTGACCATAAGAGCTTACACTCTACAGGAGAGAGAGGACCTCACTGACCATAAGAGCTTACACTCTACAGGAGAGAGAGGACCCCACTGATCATAAGAGCTTACACTCTACAGGAGAGAGAGGACCCCACTGACCATAAATGCCTACAATCTACAGGAGAGAGAGGACCCCACTGACCATAAGCGCTTACACTCTACAGGAGAGAGAGGACCCCACTGACCATAAGAGCTTACACTCTACAGGAGAGAGAGGACCTCACTGACCATAAGAGCTTACACTCTACAGGAGAGAGAGGACCCCACTGATCATAAGAGCTTACACTCTACAGGAGAGAGAGGACCTCACTGACCATAAGAGCTTACACTCTACAGGAGAGAGAGGACCCCACTGATCATAAGAGCTTACACTCTACAGGAGAGAGAGGACCCCGCTGACCATAAGAGCTTACACTCTACAGGAGAGAGAGGACCCCGCTGACCATAAGAGCTTACATTCTACAGGAGAGAGAGGACCCCACTGTCCATAGGAGCTTACACTCTACAGGAGAGAGAGGACCCCACTGACCATAAGAGCTTACACTCTACAGGAGAGAGAGGACCCCACTGACCATAAGAGCTTACACTCTACAGGAGAGAGAGGACCTCACTGACCATAAGAGCTTACACTCTACAGGAAAGAGAGGACCACACTGACCATAAGAGCGTACACTCTACAGGAGAGAGAGGAACCCACTGTCCATAAGAGCTTACACTCTACAGGAGAGAGAGGACCCCACTGACCACAAGAGCCTACAATCTACAGGAGAGAGAGGACCCCACTGACCATAAGAGCTTACACTCTACAGGAGAGGACCCCACTTACCATAATAGCTTACAGTCTACAGGAGAGAGAGGACCCTGCTGACCATAAGAGCTTACACTCTATAGGAGAATGAGGACCCCACTGACCATAAGAGCTTACAGTCTACAGGAGAGAGAGGACCCTGCTGACCATAAGAGCTTACACTCTACTGGAGAGAGAGGACCCCGCTGACCATAAGAGCTTACACTCTACAGGAGAGAGAGGACCCCGCTGACCATAAGAGCTTACACTCTACAGGAGAGAGAGGACCACACTGGACATAAGAGCTTACACTCTACAGGAGAGAGAGGACCACACTGGACATAAGAGCTTACACTCTACAGGAAAGAGAGAGGACCCCGCTGACCATAAGAGCTTACACTCTACAGGAGAGAGGACCCCACTGACCATAAGAGCTTACACTCTACAGGAGAGAGAGGACCCCGCTGACCATAAGAGCTTACACTCTACAGGAGAGAGAGGACCACACTGGACATAAGAGCTTACACTCTACAGGAGAGAGAGAGGACCCCGCTGACCATAAGAGCTTACACTCTACAGGAGAGAGGACCCCACTGACCATAAGAGCTTACACTCTACAGGAGATAGAGGACCCCGCTGACCATAAGAGCTTACACTCTACAGGAGAGAGGACCCCACTGACCATAAGAGCTTAAACTCTACAGGAGAGGACCCCACTGACCATAATAGCTTACAGTCTATAGGAGAGAGAGGACCCTGCTGACCATAAGAGCTTACACTCTATAGGAGAATGAGGACCCCACTGACCATAAGAGCTTATAGTCTACAGGAGAGAGAGGACCCTGCTGACCATAAGAGCTTACACTCTACTGGAGAGAGAGGACCCCGCTGACCATAAGAGCTTACACTCTACAGGAGAGAGAGGACCCCGCTGACCATAAGAGCTTACACTCTACAGGAGAGAGAGGACCACACTGGACATAAGAGCTTACACTCTACAGGAGAGAGAGGACCACACTGGACATAAGAGCTTACACTCTACAGGAGAGAGAGAGGACCCCACTGTCCATAAGAGCTTACACCCTACAGGAGAGAGAGGACCCCGCTGACCATAAGAACTTACACTCTACAGGAGAGAGAGGACCCCACTGATCATAAGAGCTTACACTCTACAGGAGAGAGAGGACCCCACTGACCATAAGAGCTTACACTCTACAGGAGAGAGAGGACCCCACTGACCATAAGAGCTTACACTCTACAGGAGAGAGAGAGGACCCCACTTACCATAAGAGCTTACACTCTACAGGAGAGAGAGGACCTCACTGACCTTAAGAGCTTACACTCTACAGGAGAGGGAGAGGACCCCACTGACCATTAGAGCTTACACTCTACAGGAGAGAGAGGACCCCACTGACCATAAATGCCTACAATCTACAGGAGAGAGAGGACCCCACTGACCATAAGCGCTTACACTCTACAGGAGAGAGAGGACCCCACTGACCATAAGAGCTTACACTCTACAGGAGAGGGAGAGGACCCCACTGACCATAAGAGCTTACACTCTACAGGAGAGAGAGGACCCCACTGACCATTAGAGCTTACACTCTACAGGAGAGAGAGGACCCACCTGACCATAAATGCCTACAATCTACAGGAGAGAGTGGACCCCACTGACCATAAGCGCTTACACTCTACAGGAGAGAGAGGACCCCACTGACCATAAGAGCTTACACTCTACAGGAGAGAGAGGACCTCACTGACCATAAGAGCTTACACTCTACAGGAGAGAGAGGACCCCACTGATCATAAGAGCTTACACTCTACAGGAGAGAGAGGACCCCACTGACCATAAATGCCTACAATCTACAGGAGAGAGAGGACCCCACTGACCATAAGCGCTTACACTCTACAGGAGAGAGAGGACCCCACTGACCATAAGAGCTTACACTCTACAGGAGAGAGAGGACCTCACTGACCATAAGAGCTTACACTCTACAGGAGAGAGAGGACCCCACTGATCATAAGAGCTTACACTCTACAGGAGAGAGAGGACCTCACTGACCATAAGAGCTTACACTCTACAGGAGAGAGAGGACCCCACTGATCATAAGAGCTTACACTCTACAGGAGAGAGAGGACCCCGCTGACCATAAGAGCTTACACTCTACAGGAGAGAGAGGACCCCGCTGACCATAAGAGCTTACATTCTACAGGAGAGAGAGGACCCCACTGTCCATAGGAGCTTACACTCTACAGGAGAGAGAGGACCCCACTGACCATAAGAGCTTACACTCTACAGGAGAGAGAGGACCCCACTGACCATAAGAGCTTACACTCTACAGGAGAGAGAGGACCTCACTGACCATAAGAGCTTACACTCTACAGGAAAGAGAGGACCACACTGACCATAAGAGCGTACACTCTACAGGAGAGAGAGGAACCCACTGTCCATAAGAGCTTACACTCTACAGGAGAGAGAGGACCCCACTGACCACAAGAGCCTACAATCTACAGGAGAGAGAGGACCCCACTGACCATAAGAGCTTACACTCTACAGGAGAGGACCCCACTTACCATAATAGCTTACAGTCTACAGGAGAGAGAGGACCCTGCTGACCATAAGAGCTTACACTCTATAGGAGAATGAGGACCCCACTGACCATAAGAGCTTACAGTCTACAGGAGAGAGAGGACCCTGCTGACCATAAGAGCTTACACTCTACTGGAGAGAGAGGACCCCGCTGACCATAAGAGCTTACACTCTACAGGAGAGAGAGGACCCCGCTGACCATAAGAGCTTACACTCTACAGGAGAGAGAGGACCACACTGGACATAAGAGCTTACACTCTACAGGAGAGAGAGGACCACACTGGACATAAGAGCTTACACTCTACAGGAAAGAGAGAGGACCCCGCTGACCATAAGAGCTTACACTCTACAGGAGAGAGGACCCCACTGACCATAAGAGCTTACACTCTACAGGAGAGAGAGGACCCCGCTGACCATAAGAGCTTACACTCTACAGGAGAGAGAGGACCACACTGGACATAAGAGCTTACACTCTACAGGAGAGAGAGAGGACCCCACTGACCATAAGAGCTTACACTCTACAGGAGAGAGGACCCCACTGACCATAAGAGCTTACACTCTACAGGAGAGAGAGGACCCCGCTGACCATAAGAGCTTACACTCTACAGGAGAGAGGACCCCACTGACCATAAGAGCTTACACTCTACAGGAGATAGAGGACCCCGCTGACCATAAGAGCTTACACTCTACAGGAGAGAGGACCCCACTGACCATAAGAGCTTACACTCTACAGGAGAGGACCCCACTGACCATAATAGCTTACAGTCTATAGGAGAGAGAGGACCCCGCTGACCATAAGAGCTTACACTCTATAGGAGAATGAGGACCCCACTGACCATAAGAGCTTATAGTCTACAGGAGAGAGAGGACCCCGCTGACCATAAGAGCTTACACTCTACAGGAGAGAGAGGACCCCGCTGACCATAAGAGCTTACACTCTACAGGAGAGAGAGGACCCCGCTGACCATAAGAGCTTACACTCTACAGGAGAGAGAGGACCACACTGGACATAAGAGCTTACACTCTACAGGAGAGAGAGGACCACACTGGACATAAGAGCTTACACTCTACAGGAGAGAGAGAGGACCCCACTGTCCATAAGAGCTTACACCCTACAGGAGAGAGAGGACCCCGCTGACCATAAGAACTTACACTCTACAGGAGAGAGAGGACCCCACTGATCATAAGAGCTTACACTCTACAGGAGAGAGAGGACCCCACTGACCATAAGAGCTTACACTCTACAGGAGAGAGAGGACCCCACTGACCATAAGAGCTTACACTCTACAGGAGAGAGAGGACCCCGCTGACCATAAGAGCTGACACTCTACAGGAGAGAGAGGACCACACTGGACATAAGAGCTTACACTCTACAGGAGAGAGAGAGGACCCCGCTGACCATAAGAGCTTACACTCTACAGGAGAGAGAGGACCCCACTGTCCATAAGAGCTTACACTCTACAGGAGAGAGAGGATCCCACTGATCATAAGAGCTTACAGTCTACAGGAGAGAGAGGACCCCACTGACCATAAGAGCTTACACTCTACAGGAGAGAGAGGATCCCACTGACCATAAGAGCTTACACTCTACAGGAGAGAGGACCCCACTGACCATAAGAGCTTACACTCTACAGGAGAATGAGGACGACACTGACCATAAGAGCTTACACTATACAGGAGGGAGAGGACCCCGCTGACCATAAGAGCTTACACTCTACAGGAGAGAGAGGAACCCACTGACCATAACAACTTACACTCTACAGGAGAGAGAGGACCACACTGACCATAAGAGCTTACACTCTACAGGAGAAAGGACCCCACTGACCATAAGAGCTTACACTCTACAGGAGAGAGAGAGGACCCCACTGACCATAAGAGCTTACACTCTACAGGAGAAAGGACCCCACTGACCATAAGAGCTTACACTCTACAGGAGAGAGAGGACCCCACTGACCATAAGAGGTTACACTCTACAGGAGAGAGAGGACCCCACTGACCATAAGAGCTTACACTCTACAGGAGAGAGAGGACCCCACTGACCATAAGAGCTTACACTCTACAGGAGAGAGAGGACCCCACTGACCATAAGAGCTTACACTCTACAGGAGAGAGAGGATCCCACTGATCATAAGAGCTTACAGTCTACAGGAGAGAGAGGACCTCACTGACCATAAGAGCTTATACTCTACAGGAGAGAGAGGAACCCACTGACCATAACAACTTACACTCTACAGGAGAGAGAGGACCCCACTGACCATAAGAGCTTACACTCTACAGGAGAGAGAGGACCCCACTGACCATAAGAGCTTACACTCTACAGGAGAGAGAGGATCCCACTGATCATAAGAGCTTACAGTCTACAGGAGAGAGAGGACCCCACTGACCATAAGAGCTTACACTCTACAGGAGTGAGAGGACCCCACTGTCCATAACAGCTTACACTCTACAGGAGAGAGAGGATCCCACTGACTATAAGAGCTTACACTCTACAGGAGAGAGGACCCCACTGACCATAAGAGCTTACACTCTACAGGAGAGAGAGGACCTCACTGACCATAAGAGCTTACACTCTACAGGAGAATGAGGACGACACTGACCATAAGAGCTTACACTATACAGGAGGGAGAGGACCCCGCTGACCATAAGAGCTTACACTCTACAGGAGAGAGAGAGGACCCCACTGACCATAAGAGCTTACACTCTACAGGAGAAAGGACCCCACTGACCATAAGAGCTTACACTCTACAGGAGAGAGAGGACCTCACTGACCATAAGAGCTTACACTCTACAGGAGAGAGAGGACCTCACTGACCATAAGAGCTTACACTCTACAGGAGAGAGAGGACCCCGCTGACCATAAGAGCTTACACTCTACAGGAGAGAGAGGACCCCACTGACCATAAGAGCTTACACTCTACAGGAGAGAGAGGACCCCACTGACCATAAGAGCTTACACTCTACAGGAGAGAGAGGACCCCACTGACCATAAGAGCTTACACTCTACAGGAGAGAGAGGACCCCACTGAACATAAGAGCTTACACTCTACAGGAGAGAGAGGACCTCACTGACCTTAAGAGCCTACACTACAGGAGAGAGAGGACCCCACTGACCATTAGAGCTTACACTCTACAGGAGAGAGAGGACCCCACTGACCATAAGCGGTTACACTCTACAGGAGAGAGAGGACCCTGCTGTCCATAAGAGCTTACACTCTACAGGAGAGAGAGGACCCCACTGATCATAAGAGCTTACACTCTACAGGAGAGAGAGGACCTCACTGACCATAAGAGCTTACATTCTACAGGAGAGAGAGGACCCCACTGATCATAAGAGCTTACACTCTACAGGAGAGAGAGGACCCCACTGATCATAAGAGCTTACACTCTACAGGAGAGAGAGGACCCCACTGACCATAAGA